>NC_057719.1:39055015-39069071 GCF_004010195.1 Chiloscyllium plagiosum
GGTTGGTATAGGACAGATGTTAGGGGTAGGTTTTTTACTCAGCGAGTCGTGAGTTCATGGAATGCTCTGCCAGTAGCAGTGGTGGACTCTCCTTCATTATGGGCATTTAAACAGGCATTGGATAGGCATATGGAGGATAGTGGGCTAGTGTAGGTTAGGTGGGCTTGGATCGGCGCAACATCGAGGGCCAAAGGGCCTGTACTGCACTGTATTTTTCTATGTTCTATGTTCTTAAGTGCTTCACCCAAAGAGTGGTAACAATGTGGACCTTGCTCCCATGAGAAATGGCTGAAGCAAATAGTATGGATGCATTTAAGAAGCATTAAGAGGAAAATATAGACGATTTAGAAAACAGGTTCAAGTGAAGTATAAACACCAATAAGAGCTAATGGACCTTCCTCTATGCTGTATATCCTATGAAATCCTTTGAAACAAATGTAATTGTTTATCACAAAATACAAGGAAGTAAAAGGCAGAAATAATGACGAGAACAGGAAGCACTGTGTGGGTGTGGAAGTGAAAGTGTAGAAGCAGGGAAATGAGGCTTTTGAAAACAGAGGGGAGGAGCCACAAAGGACGGTGCAATGTTGTTTCACCTGATTCAAAATAAATTATAAAACTTAAATGCAATATTACCAAGTTTTCTGAGTTTAACATGAGAGATGTAATTTGCAAAGAAATTATTTTATGATACAAAGTCTCAAAATGTAATCTTTGCAATCAGTTGCTGCTGTAGTTAAAAGTGGATTTACAACTTCAGTGGTTCTCAAAAGGGGATCTGTAAGGACTTTGAAAAGGTTCTGAGAAGGTACGTGGATGAGACCTTTTGCTGAAACAGCGTAGATTGGGCACACGCCATTAACCATTACTTAGATTTCCTTCAGCCACTTGCACAAGCACAACCAATGGTTCACATAGAAGAGAGCAAGATATTATGTTCAAGGACACGCACATATGCACACAAAGACACTGATAAGCAGTTGCTGGGTGGGCATTCAGGTCCATTAAATGCCTGCTTCCAGAGACTCCAAGAGGAAACTGAAAATAAATTGATTTATCCTACTTGAGCTGACTGAAAACCTTGAGAGAGGAGACAGAGGTCTCATGGTCATAGTTTTGCTCAGCTGAGGATGGAAAAGGATAGCAGGGAGCCTCAAACTGCCCAAAGGCCTAGAATGATGATCAAGCTGGGTCTTGTTTACTCAGTTCAGCAACTGGGATTGTGACTTTACCCAGATTAAAACACCCATCCTAATCACTGGTGTGTCCTAATGGCAGAAATGTCACATTTAGACTGTCAGCTGATGGAAGTGAACTGCAGGAGTAGTTTGCGATTTTGGCGAAGATTTGTAGCTCAGGTTGTGGATCAGGTTGCAAGTTTGCTCGCTGAGCTGGTAGATTTGTTCTCAGACATTTCGTCACCACGCTAAGTAACATCATCAGGGAGCCTCCGATGAAGCACTGGTGTTTTGTTTCACTTGCTATTTGTGTGTCTTAGTCTGTTGTGGTGGGTTATATCATTTCTGGTTCTTTTTCTGAGAGGTTGTTAAGTGGGGTCCAATTCAATGTGTTTGTTGATGAAGTTCCTGCTTGAATGCCAGGCCTCTAGGAATTCCTGTGAGTGACTTTGTTTAGCCTATCCCAGTATAGATGCATTGTGCCAGTTGAACTGGTGTCCCTCTTTGTCTGTGTGTATCGATACTGGTGATAGTTGGTCATATCTTTTGGTGACTAGTTGGTGCTCATGTATCCTGGTGGCTAGTTTCCTGCCCGTCTGTCCAAGGTAATGTTTGATGCAGTCCTTGCAGGGTGATTTGTATATAATGTTCCTTCTGCTGGTTGTTGGTACGGGGTCCTTTAAATTCATCAGGAGTTATTTCAGTGTGGTGGTAGGTTTGTGGGCTACCATGATGCCTAGGGGCCGGAGTAATCTGGTCATCATCTCCAAGATGTCTTTAATGTATGGCAGGGTGGCTAGAGTTTCTGGACGTGTTGTTTAGGTCTGTTTAGGAATCAGCGGACTGCACTTAATCAGGTACCCATTGTTCCTGAATATGTTATACAGGTGTTTTTCCTCGGCTTCTCTTAGTTCTTGGGCGCTGCAGTGTGTTGTGACTCGTTTAAATAATATCCTGATGCAGCTCTGTTTGTGGGTGTTGTGATAATTGCTCCTGTAGTTGAGTGTCTCGTCAATTTGTGTGACTTTCCTGTAAACACTGGTCTGTAGCTCTCCATTGGCTTTGCATTCTCCTGTGATGTCTAGGAAGGGGAATCTGTTATTGTTCGCCTCTTTGGCGAACGTTATACCAGTAAGGAGGTAGTTTATGTGTTTGTGGGTTTCTTCTAATTTGTTGCATTTCATGATGACAAAGGTGCTGCCAGAAAGTTGTTTTTGTCTACTTACCTGTGGTTGAAGTTCATCCCTCGTACTAGGACAGTTTTTTTCAATTTCTATTGATTACCAAAGGTACATAAACAAGGGACCCCCCTCAGACCGGTACACCGGTACTTCCCGGTACTCCGACATACAGGCTAGCAAAGGAACTGCAATGCAAACTGAAACACCAAGTAGAAGACTCAACTAACTCTATCCACTCCATCCAGGAATTCCTGAACATCAAAAACACCAAGGTAGAGGACAGCATGGTCATGATTCCTTCAACATGACGGCCCTATTTACATCAATAAACATCACCCTAACTAAAGAAACACTGACCTCACTGTTCGACGAACCAAGAACACAAGCACTTGACAGCACCAACTCCATCAGCAAGGACAGCCTCCAAAAACTAGTAGACCTGTGCCTCACAACCCACTTTCCCTTCAATGACAAGGTCTGCAAACAAATCAATGGGACGCATATAGGATCACCAATATCAGGACTCTTAGCAGAAGCAGTTTTGCAGAGGTTAGCATGAACATCCCTTCCCAAGATCCAGCCCAAGCTTTCGGTCTGCTATGTGGTTGACTCCTTTGACATCATGAAACACAACAAATTAGAAGAAACCCACAAACACATAAAAAACATCCTTACTGGTTTAAATTTACCAAAGAGGAAGAGAACGATAACAGACTCCCCTTCTTAGACGTCATGGTAGAACGCAAAGCCAATGGACAGCTACAGACCAGCATTTACAAGAAAGCCACACACACTTCCCTGATATTCAGCTACAGGAGCAATCATCCCAATTCTCACAAGATGGAGCTGCATCAGGATATTATTTATACGAGCCACACTGCAACACCCAGGAGCTAAGAGAAGCCGAGGAAAAACACTTATACAACATATTCAGGAACAATGGGTACCCAATAAATACAGTCTGCCAATTCCTACACAACAAATCTAAACCAAGACGATATAACACACCCAGAGACTGGAGCCACTCTGCCATACATGAAAGACATCTCGGAGATGATGATGACCAGACTACTCTGACCCTGAGGTATCATGATAGCCCACAAACCTACCACCACACTGAAACAGCTTCAGATGAATTTAAAGGACCCCATACCAACAATGAGCAGAACGAATGTCACATACAATATACCCTGCAAGGACTGTAACAAACATAGCATTGGACAGACAGACAGGAAACTAGCCACCAAGATACATGAACACCAACTAGCCACCAAAAGACATGACCAACTATCATTGGTGTCCATACACACAGACGAAGAGAAGCACCAGTTCGACTGGGACAAAACATTCAACCTAGGACAGGCTAAACAAAGTCAGGGACAGAAATTCCCAGAGGCCTGGTGTTCAAGTTGGAACTCCATTAACAAACACATAGATTTCAACCCCATTTACCAATCTCTCAGAAACAGAAATATAAATGATATCACCCACCACAACAGACCAAACGGATAAATTCCAAGCAGGGCAGAACACCAACCCTTCATCGGAGGCTCACTGATGATGTTACCTAGCATGGTGACGAAACATCTGAGAACAAATGGGCGGCACGGTGGCACAGTGGTTAGCAAAGCTGCCTCACAGCGCCAGAGACCTGGGTTCAATTCCATCCTCAGGCAACTGACTGCGTGGAGTTTGCACATTCTCCCCATGTCTGCCTGGGTCTCCTCCAGTTGCTCCGGCTTTCTCCCACAGTCCAATAATGTGCAGGTTAGGTGAATTGGCCAAGCTAAATTGCCTGTAGTGTTAGGTGAATGTAGGGGAAGGGGTCTGGTTGGGTTGCGCTTCGGCGGGTCGGTGTGGACTTGTTGGGCTGAAGGGCCTGCTTCCACACTGTAAGTAATCTAATCTAATCTAAATAAAATCTACCAGCTCAGTGAGCAAACTTACAACCTGATGCAGAAGTAGTATCGTATATACGGGCCTGAAAGGGTTAATAGCTGACTGGGGTAAATGTTACACTTCTTATTGTTTACTCTGTAAAGTTTCTCTCATTAGACCAGTAAGGTGGATGTACAAATCCAAACTGGGTCACTTTGAAAGCCCTTTGGGCCTTGAAAAATCCACATGCAAGACGACATCTTGAAACTCTCAACAGCTGTGTAATAATGTCAGAGAGTCCGACATCAGAGAGACATGCCTTTTAGCTGAAACTGGTTCGTGCTGGCCAAAATGTCCATCCATGCTAACCCCATTTCCCTGCTTTTGGCCCATATCCTTCTAATCCTTTCCTATCCATATATTTGTCCAAATGTCTTTTAAATGTTGCTAATGTACCCGCCTCAACCACTTCCACTGGCAGCTCATTCTACATGCATAATACCCTCTTGTGTAAAAATGTTGCCCCTCAGGTTCCCTTTTATTCTTTCCCCTCTAACCTTAAACTGATGCCCTCTAGTCCTCGATTCCTCACCCCTTGGAAAAGGACTGAGTGCATTCACCCTATCTATGCCTCTCATGATCTTATACACTTGTATAAGATCTTTCCTCAGTCTCCTACGCACTAAAAGAAAAATGTCTAGCTTGTCCAACCTCTCCATCAACTCAGACCATTAACTCCAGGTAACATCCTTGTAAATTTCTTCTGCACTCTTTCCACTTTAATAACATCTTTCCTATAGCAAGGTGATGAAAACCGAACACAATACTCCAAGTGCAGCCTCACCAACGTCCTGTACAACTGCAATATACCTTTCCTACTACTACACTCAATGCTCTGACTGATGTGACTCCACTTTCAGAACTGTGAACCTGAATTCCAAGATCCCTCTGTTCCACGAACCATTCAACATGAAACGCCTACCTTGATCTGACTATCCAAAATGCAAGTCCTCACAATTATCTATATTAAACTGCGTTTGCCATTTCTTGGCCCACTTCTCCAGTTAATCAAGGTTCTGCTGTAATTTCTTTTAACCTTACTCATTGTCCACGATACTGCCTATTTTAGTGTAATCAGCAAACTTATTAATCAAGCCTAGTACATTCTCATCCAAATCATCGATATATATAAATAGCAATTGGCCCAGCACTGACCCCGAGGCACTCCACAGTCACAGGCCTCCAATCCGACAAGCATCCTTCCACTATCACCCTCTGCTTCTTATTATCAAGCCAAATTTGTATCCAATTTGCCAGCTCACCTTGCATTCCATGTGGTCTAACCTTCCAGAGCAGACTACAATGTGGAACCTTATCAAAGGCCTTACTGAAATCCATATAGATTACATCTAATCACCCTGCCCTCATCAACCTTCCTGAAAGAACGCTAACAAATCTGTGAGGCATGATCTCCCATGCAGAAAGCCATGCTGACTACTCCTAATCAAACCCAGTCTTTCCAAATGCATGTATATCTTCTCAAGTATCTTACCCACCACAGATGTTAGGCTTACTGGTCTATAGTTCCCAGGAGTTTCTTTGCAGCTGTTCCTGAATAATGACAGAACATTCACTACCCTCCAGTCTTCCAGGACCTCACCTGGGGCTAGTGATGATGCACAAATATCAGCCAGGGCCCCCGCAATCTCTTCTCTAGCCTCTTGCAGTATTCTTGGATATACCTGGTCAGGACCGGGAGATTTATCCACCTTCGTACATTCTAATACATCCAACACCTCCTCTACTGTGATATCGACTGTCCCCAAGAGATCGCCACTAACTTCCGCAAGTTCCCAAGTCCTCATGTCTTTCTCTATGGTAAACATAGGTAATAATTTGACTGTTGATGAAGGATTACACCTGAACACCGCCAAAATTCCCAATACAGCTCACTGAGCTGAATCTCACTCCAGGATGATGTGAGGCTTCATGTAAAGAAGTGCAATATTTAAGAGGCAGTCTGCTAAAATTCTGGGTTTACCTTTCAACTGAAGGAAAGATAAAAAACATTCTCATCACCAATCACAGCACTGTTCATGATATCAGCAAATGTTCATCCCTATATTTTTTAAACAGGACATTGAGGAATTTTTATACTGACAAAAATTCTGGAATTGATCAAATGGTCACATGAATAGAAAAAAGTTAACTTTAAATTTTTCATTAGAGCTGGGAAAATTCCAGATGTTACTTCAGTAAACAATAGGGTAATCCCAGCAATTTATGATTTATCTATAATAACTTAAGGAGCAGTTCAATCAAAAATATTTAAATGCTACTGCAATACTTGCACACTGTAATCCTTTTAATCCATTCTGTTACCCAATTTTTTTTACTGAGGAAATAATAGCAGGACATTGAGAAAAGTTTAACACAATCAAATAAAATTAGCATGATTTTGTGACAGGGGAATCGTGTTTAACAAATTTACCAGAGTAGTTTGAGAACAGAACAAGCAGGGTTGATAAAGGGAAACTGGAAGATAGATTTTTAAAAGGTAGTTGATAAGATGGCCCATAGAAAAGGCTATTACACAAGATAGAACCTCATGGTATTGACAGTAATGTGTTTGCATGGATTGAGAACTACCATGGTATGTGTTGGATCCAAATGGGTTTGAAAGCTTGATGTCAGGAACAACTGTCTGCATGGTTTAATTAAGCTCTGGGTGTCAAGGTGAGATTGTTGTTAAGCAGTGGCAAGTCATCTATTTGAAGGGAATTATTACTTATTAACAACCTGGAGTTATGGAGTTCAACCTGGATAAATGCGAAATGATGCATTTTGGAAGGTCGAACTTGAATGTTGAATATAGGGTTAAAGGCAGAATTCTTGGCAGTGTGGAGGAACAGAGGGATCTTGGTGTGCAAGTACATAGACCCCTCAAAGTTGCCACCAAATGGATAGGATTGTTAAGAAAGCATATGGTGCTTTAAGAAAGCACCGTGGCTTTCACTAACAGGGGGATTGAGTTTAAGAGCTGCGAGGTTTTGCTACAGCTTTACAAGTCCCTGGTGAGACCACACTTCGAATATTTTGTCCAGTTCTGGTCACCCTACTATAGGAAAGATACAGAGGCTTTGGAGAGGGTGCAAAGAAGGTTTACCAGGATGCTGTCTGAACTGGAGGGCTTGCGTTATGAAGAGAGATTGAATAAGCTCGGATTTGTCTCTCTGGAGAGAAGAAGGAAGAGAGATGACCTGATCGAGGTATACAAGACAATGAGAAGAATGGATAGAGACAATAGCCAGAGACTTTTCCCCAGGGCAGGATTGACTGGTACGAGGGGTCATAGTTTTAAGATATTAGGAGCAAGGTATAGAGGGTACGTCAAAGGAAGGTTCTTTACAGAGAGTTGTGAATGCATGGAATGCGTTGCCAGCTGTGGTAGTGGAAGCAGAGTCATTAGGGACATTCAAGTGACTGCTGGATGTGTACATGGATAGCAGTGAGTTGAGGGGTGTGTAGGTTAAGTTATTTTATTTTACATTAGGATTAATCCTTGGCACAACACCGTGGGCCAAAGGGACTATTCTGTACTTTTCTATGTTCTATGTTCTAACCTACAGGTCTCACCTCATTAATATACAGTCTCCTATTATAGTACGCACCACGAGCAAATAGATGTGCAGAATTCTTGACAAGGAAGTCAGAGTGGGGACCTTGGGACTTTGGCTCACCACTTGCTCCAACACACCTTCTTGCTGGACACCACAACAACTTAGGGCACACTCCATGGTTACTGAGCACACTCCCGTGGTCATTAGCTTCTAACAGGTACTAACCTCCAAGAATCTCATGACACATCTCTGATCCACTCACTGCACTTGCAACCATTCTCCAGCCATATTTCTGTAGCCCTTTAAAATTTAACATTTTGAAATATATATATATATTCACAGCTCCTTTGAAACGTCCTTTGGGATTAGCCACCACCACTCTCCATTCAGTGCATTCCAAATGCTAATAACCCTGATTAAAGAAGTTTATCCTTATCTCACTCCTAGCTCTCTGGCTGACACAATCTTGAAATTGTTACTACATACTAACTTGTGGAAACAGAATATCATTCATTACCCCATCAAAATTGTTCATAATGTTAAATGACTCACCTCTTAATCTTCTCTGCTACAAGCAGAATAAGCCCAATCTAACTAATTTTTCCTTGTATTATTCTCGGCAATCTCCTTTGTACTCTGTCCAGGGCTTTAACATCTTTCCTTAAATGAGGTGCCAAAACTTAACCCAACACTCCAAATGATTTGTAGAAGTATAGCAATCACTTTTTTGCTTTTATACACTATGCTTCTATCTGTAAACCCAAGAATCACATAAGCCTTCTTAACTATTATCTCAACTTGTCTGACACAAAGAACAAAGAAAATTACAGCATAGGAACAGGCCCTTCGGCCCACCATGCCTGCGCTGATCCAGACCCTTTACCTAAACCTGTCGCCTATTTTCTAAGGATCTGTATCCCTTTGCTCCCTGCCCATTCATGTATCTATCTAAATACATCTTAAGTGACACTATCGTGCCCGCCTCTACCACCTCCGCTGGCAACACGTTGCAGGCGCTCACCATCCTCTGCATAAAGAACTTTTCATGCATATCTCCCCTAAACCTTTCCCCTCTCATTTTAAACTGTGATCCCTAGTAATCAAATCCCCCACTCTGGGAAAAAGCTTCTTGCTATCCACCCTGTCTACACCTCTGATGATTTTGTAGACCTCAATCAGGTCTCCCCTCAACCTCCACCTTTCTAATTAAAATAATCTTGATCTACTCAATCTCTCTTCATAGCTAGCACCCTCCACACCAGGCAACATCCTGGTGAACCTCCTCTGCACCCTCTCCAAAGCATCCACATCATTTAAGTAATGTGGCAACCTTCTAAGGATCTGTATCCCTTTGCTCCCTGCCCATTCATGTATCTGTCTAAATACATCTTAAGTGACACTATCGTGCCCGCCTCTACCACCTCCACTGGCAACACGTTGCCGGCGCTCACCATCCTCTGCATAAAGAACTTTTCATGCATATCTCCCCTAAACCTTTTAAACTGTGATCCCTAGTAATCAAGTCCCCCACTCTGGGAAAAAGCTTCTTGCTATCCACCCTGTCTACACCTCTGATGATTTTGTAGACCTCAATCAGGTCTCCCTTCAACCTCCACCTTTCTAATTAAAATAATCTTGATCTACTCAACCTCTCTTCATAGCTAGCACCCTCTACACCAGGCAACATCCTGGTGAACCTCTTCTGCACCCTCTCCAAAGCATCCACATCATTTAAGTAATGTGGCAACCAGAACTGTACACAGTATTCCAAATGTGACTGAACCAAAGTCTTATACAACTGTAACATGACCAGTCAACTCTTGTACACAATACTCCGTCCTATGAAGGGAAGCATGCCGTATGCCTTCTTGACCACTTTGTTGACCTGATTTGTCAGCTTCAGGGAACAATGGACCTGAACACCCAGATCTCTCTGTACATCAATTTTCCCCAGGACTTTTCCATTTACTGTAAAGTTCGCTCTTGAATTGGATCTTCCAAAATGCATCACCTTGCATTTGCCCAGATTGAACTCCATCTGCCATTTCTCTGCCCAACTGTCCAATCTATCTTTATTCTGCTGTATTCTCTGACAGTTCCCATTACTATCTGCTATTCCACCAATCTTAGTGTCATGTGCAAACTTGCTAATCAGACCATCTATACCATCCTCCAAATCATTTATGTATATCATAAACAACAGTGGTCCCAGCACTCATTTTGAGAAACACCCTTCCACTACTACTTTCTGTCTCCTGTTGCCCAGCCAGTTCTCTATCCACCTAGCTAGTACAGAACCTTCAGAGATTATGCACGTAAACTCAAAGGTTGGTAAATGTGGTCCAGATTGATGTCTTCGTTAATGGAGTTCCGGTTTGAATGCCAGGCCTCTGGGAATTCTTGTGCATGTCTTTGTTTAGCCTGTCCCAGGATGGATGTATTGTCCCAGTCAAACTGGTGACTCTCTTCATTTGTGTGTATCGATACCAGTTTTTGGTATCTTTTGGTGGCTAGTTGATGTTCATGTTTCCCGGTGGCTAGTTTCTTGCCAGTCTGTCCAATATAATGTTTCTTCCAGTCTTTGCAGGGTATTTTGTTCATTCTGCTGGTTGTTGGTACGGGGTCCTTTAAATTCATCAGGAGCTGTTTCAGTGTGGTGGTAGGTTTCTGGGCTACCATTAAGCCTAGGGGTCAGTGTAGTCTGGTCGTCATCTTCGAGATGTCTTTAATGCATGGCAGGGTGGCTAGACTCTCTGGGTGTGTTGTGTCTTCTTGTTTAGGTCTGTTGTGCAGGAATTGGCGGACTGCGCTTATCAGTACCTGTTGTTTTTGAACATGTTGTATAAGTGTTTTTCTTTGGCTTCTCGTAATTCCTGGAGGCTGCAGTGCGTTGTGGCTCCTTTAAGTAATGTCCTGATGCAGCTTCATTTGTAGGTGTTGGGATGATTGCTCCTGCAGTTGAGTATCTGGTCAGTGTGTGTGGTTTTCCTGTAGATGTTGATCTGCATGTCTCATTTAGCTGTTCATTCTACGGTGATATCTAGAAAGTTATTGTTATTGTTCTCTTCCTCTTTGTTGAACTTCATACCAGTAAGGGTGTTGTTTATGTTAAGTATGTAAGTTAGCTCACTGAACTTGAAGGTTTATCTTCAGATGTTTCACCACCACACAAGATAGCATCATCAGTGAGAGTCTCTGGTGAAGCACTGGTGGTATGTCACACCTGTCTAATTATGGATCTTGGCTTCTTAAGGTGGGTGATGCCATTTCTGGTTTTTTTTTCAAGGGAAGGTAGATAGGGTCTAATTCAATGTGTTTATTGATGGAGTTCTGGTTAGAATGCCACGCCTCTAAGAATTCTCATGTGTCTTTGTTTCACCTGTCCTAGGATGTATGTTGTCCCAGTCAAAGTGGTGTCCTTCTTTGTCTACATGTATAGAAACTAGTAATAGTGGGTCATGTCTTTTGGTGGCCAGTTGGTGTTCATGTATTCAAGTTTTGTCCGATGTAGTTTTTTTTGCAAGATACCATGCAAGAACTCGAAATGATGTTAGTTTTGCTAGTGGTATCTATTGAATCCTGTAGGTTCATTAGTCGTTCTTTGGTGGCCAGTTGGTGTTCATGTATTCTGGTGGCAAGTTTTCTGATAGTTTGTCCAATGTAGTTTTTTTTTGCAAGATACCATGCAAGAACTCGAAATGATGTTAGTTTTGCTAGTGGTATCTATTGAATCCTGTAGGTTCATTAGTCGTTGTTTAAGTGTGTTGTAGGTTTGGGGGCCCCTTGTTTATGTACTGTTGGCAATCTGTAGAAACAGAGTGTGTTGGATCCTTCAGTTTTCATTCTTTGGAAGTCTGTCTTGTTAATTTCACCTGTCTTATGTAGTTTCCTCAGGGAATGCTGCACTGCAGTCTTCTAGCTGTGGAGTCAGGTCCATCATCACCTGTTGGTGGGTATCAATGTCACACCCCGTTTCTATGAACTACCAAAGGTACATAAACAAGGGGCCCCTTCAGACCCATAGTCTTACTTCCCAGTATACCGACATACAGACGAGCAAAGGAACTGCAATGCAAACTTGAACACCGAGTAGAAAACTCAACTAACTCCAAGTCAAGTTTGGTACCCATTGACAACAATGCAAAGTGGCCGAGCAGAGGCTGATAGCTAAGTTTGCTATCCATGGGGATGGCCTCAACTGGGACACTACAAGTGACCCCATTGCACTATATACACACACACACGCACGCGCACACGCATAAGTTAACGGGGTGAATTTGTACTTGCAGAATTATGTTTTAATTTGCTCAAAAACTGCATGAATCCATGTAAGATTCTGTAAATGCATTTTTAGAATAGAATCAGTCTGACCATTGTGAGACAGACAGTCTCACTCAGGGCAGCTCACATCTTAAGTGCATTATCTGGGACGACATGACACCAATTGTTAAAGTTCACTTGAGAATGTAGTTTTTAAATAGAGTCAAAAAGTCATAGATATGTACAGCATGGAAACAGATCCTTCGGTCCAACCCGTCCATGCCGACCAGATATTCCAATCCAATCTAGTCACACCTGCCAGCACCCGGTCCATATCCCTCCAAACCCTTCCTATTCATATACCCAACTCTTAAATGTTGCAATTGTATCAGCCTCCACCACTTCCTCTGGCAACTCATTCCATACACGTACCACCTTCTGTGAGAAAAGGTTGCACCTTAGGTCTCTTATATCTTTCCCCTCTTACCCTAAACCTATACCCTCTAGTTCTGGACTCCCCGACCCCAGGAAAAAGACCTTGTCTATTTACCCCATCCATGCCCTTCATGATTTTATAAACCTCTAGAAGGTCACCCCTCAGCCTCCGATGCTCCAGGGAAAACAGCCCCAGCCTCTTCTGCCTCTCCCTATAGCTCAAATCCTCCAACCCTGACAACATCCTTGTAAATCTTTTCTGAACCCTTTCAAATTTCACAACATCTTTCCAATAAGAAGGAGACCAGAATTACACGCAATAATCCAACAGTGGCCTAACCAATGTCCTGTACAGCCACAACATGACCTCCCAACTCACAACATGACCTCCCAACTCCTGTACTCAATACTCTGACCAACAAAGGAAAGCATATCAAACGCCGCCTTCACAATCCTATCTACCTGCGACTCTACTTTCAAGGAGCTATGAACCTGCACTCCAAGGTCTCTTTGTTCAGCAACACTACCTAGGAACTTACCATTAAGTGTATAAGTCCTGCTAGGATTTATGCAGGACAAATGCAGCACCTCGCATTTGTCTGAATTAAATTCCATCTGCCACTTCTCAGATGCTGTTGTAATCTGAGGTAACCCTCTTTGCTGTCCACTACACCTCCAATTTTAGTGTCATCTGCAAACTTACGAACTGTACCTCTTATGCTTGCATCCAAATCATTTATATAAATGACAAAAAATAGAGGACCCAGCACTGATCCTTGTGGCATTCCACTGGTCACAGGCCTCCAGTCTGAAAAACAACCCTCTGCCTTTCAGCCAGTTCTGTATCCAAATGGCTAGTTCTCCCTGTAATCCATGAGCTCTAACCTTGCTAATCAGACTCCCATGGGGAACCTTGTCGAATGCCTTACTGAAGGCAATAAAGGTCACATCTATTGCTCTGCCCTCATCAATCCTCTTTGGTACTTTATCAAAAAACTCAATCAAGTTTGTGAATCATGATTTCCCACGCACTAAGAAATGTTGACTATCCCAAATCAGTCCTTGCCTTTCCAAATACATGTACATCCCGTCCCTCAGGATTCCCTCCAACAACTTGCCCACCACCGAGGTCAGGCTCACCGGGCTATAGTTCCCTGGCTTGTCTTTACCGGCCTTGTTAAACAGTGGCACCACGTTTGCCTACCTCCAGTCTTCCGGCACCTCACCTGTGACTATTGATGTTACAAATATTTCAGCAAGAGGCCCAGCAATCACTTCTCTAGCTTCCCGCAGAGGTCTCGGGTATACCTGATCAGGTCCTGGGGATTTATTCACCTTTACACGTTTCAAGACATCCAACACTTCCTCCTCCGTAATCTGGACATTTTGCAAGATGTCACAATCTATTTCCCTACAGTCTATATCTTCCATATCCTTTTCCACAGTAAATACTGATGCAAAATATTCATTTAGTATCTCCCCATTTTCTGCGGCTCCATACAAA
>NC_057719.1:39072282-39075150 GCF_004010195.1 Chiloscyllium plagiosum
TATTTTTGAACACCTCCCACTGATCTACCCATTCACAGGTTTAGATTAGATTAGATTCCCTACAGTGTGGAAACAGGCCCTTTGGCCCAACATCAACCCTCCAAAGAGTAACCTACCCAGACCCATTTCCCTCTGACTAATGCACCTAACACAATGGGCAATTTAGCATGGCCAATTCACCGAACCAGCACATCTTTGGACTGTGGGAGGAAACCGAGCACCCGGAGGAAACCCACGCAGACACGGGGAGAACGTGCAAACTCCATACAGATAGTCGCCCGAGGCTGGAATCGGACCTGGGTCCCTGGCACTGTGAGGAAATATTCTGCAAATTACATATGAAAGAACTGAAACCAACATGTTCATTCTAAAAGATGAGAGACTTAACAAACAATCCAGGTCTTTTTCAAGGTATAATTTCAGTTATATCACACTGTAAACTTTTGCGATAAATTCTGTGTCTTACAATCTTATACTCCACAACGACCTGATAAAGGAGTAGCGCTCCGAAAGTTAGTGCTTCCAAATAAACCTGTTGGACTATAACCGGATGTTGTGTGATTCTTTAACTTTGTACACCCCAGTCCAACACCGGCATCTCCAAATAACAACTAACTCCATTCACTCCACTCAGGAATTCCTTAACATCAAAGGCACCAAGGTAGGGGATGGTGAGGTCATGGTTTCCTTCAGCGTGATAGACCTATACTCATCAATAAACATCACCCTAGCCAAAGAAACACTGGCCTCACTGCTAGACGAACCAAGGACACAAGCACCTGACAGCACCAACTCCATCAGCAAGGTCAGTAAGTTCAAACTAGAAGACAACCCACTTTACCTTCAACAACAACATCTACAAACAAATCAATGGGATGTCTATGGGATCGCCAATATCAGGACTTTTAGCAGAAGCAGTTATGCAGAGGTTAGAACCAACAGCCCTTCCCACGATCTAGCCTAAGCTTTGGATTCGCTATGTAGATGACACCTTTGTCATCACAAAATGCAACAAATTAGAAGAAACCCACAAACGCATAAACAACATCCTTACTGGTATAAACTTCACCAAAGAGGAAGAGAACAACAACAGATACCCCTTCCTAGATGTCACAGTAGGACACAAAGCCAATGGAGAGCTACAGACCAGCATCTGCAGGAAAGCCACACACACTGACCAGATATTCAACTACAGGAGCAATCATCACAACACCCACAAACACAGCTGCATCAGAACATTATTTAAACAAGCCGCAACACACTGCAGTGCCCAGGAACTACAAGAAGCTGAGGAAAAACGCCTATACAACATAGTCAGGAACAATGGGAACCTGATAAGCGCTGTCTGCCAATTCCTACACAAAACACCTGAAGAAGACACATCATGCCCAGAAACTCTGGCCACCCTGCCATACATCTAAGACATCTCGGAGATGACGACCAGACTATATCAGCCCCTAGGCAACATGGTAGCCTAGAAACCTACCACCGAGGAGAAAGTGAGGTCTGCAGATGCTGGAGATCAAAGTTGAAACTTTATTGCTGGAACAGCACAGCAGGTCAGGCAGCATCCAGGGAACAGGAGATTCGACGTTTCGGGCACAGGCCCTTCTTCAGGAACCTACCACCACACTGAAACAGCTCCTGATGAATTTAAAGGACCCGTACCAACAACCAGTAGAATGAACGTGATTTACAAAAATACCCTGCAAGGACTGTAACCAACATAACATTGGACAGACTGGCAGAAAACTAGCCACCAGGATACATGAGCACCAACTCGCTACCAAAACACATGACCAACTATCACTATACACACAGACAAAGAGGGACACCAGTTTGACTGGGTCAATATATCCATCCTCGGACAGGCTAAACAAAACACACACAGGAAATCCTGGAGGCCTGGCATTCAAACCAGAATTCCATTAACAAACATATCGATTTGGACCCCATTTACCAACCTTTCAGAAACAGAACTATAAATTATATCACCCACCATAACAGATTGAGTCAGATAAATAGCAAGTGGGACAGAATACCAACACTTCACTGGAAGCCTACCGAAGATGTTATCTTGTATGGTGACGAAATGTTTGAGAACAGATCTACCATCTCAGCAAGCAAATTTACAACCTGATCCACAATCTGAGCTATAAATCTTCTCCAAAATCTCATAAGAAACATCTGGATGATTATTTTAAAATTTTAGGCTATGGGCCCTAGTGCAGGTAAATGGGATTAGTGTAGCTTGGTGATTGTTGGCCGACATAGCCAGAGGATTAGCCAAAGGGCCTGATTATTGCCAAATTACTATGATTACTTGCAATACAAAAGGCAGCCACTCAGTCAGCAACACAACAGGGAAGGCAAGGACTGCTGTATCTAGAAAAGAATATTTTCACTTGCTAGTTGATTCCATGGCTCCACCCCGATTCCCCCCACCATCACACCCACTCCAGTTACAGGTTCCGCCCTGACTCCCAGCTCCACACCCACACCAGATCCCAGCTCCCAGCCCTGCCACGTTTTCGCCATCCCTCCAGACCTCCCACTCACTGAGGACAGTGAGTCCTCAGCAAAGGACTCACCTTTATCCCCCTCCGTCCACGCATCAATGAATTTAATACACGCCGTGACGTCGAACAATTCTTCCGTCGCCTCCGCCTCCGAGCTTACTTTCACAATCAGGATTCCCGCCCACCTTCCGAGGACCCCTTCGCCCACCTCCAACACACTGCATCCACCTGGACACCCTGCACTGGCCTATTACCTGCCCTCGACCTCTTCATTTCCAACAGCTGTCGGGACATTAACCGCCTCAACCTGTCCAACCCCCGCCCCCACTCCAACCTCTCACCCTCACAA
>NC_057719.1:39077505-39162682 GCF_004010195.1 Chiloscyllium plagiosum
CTGTTGAAGGGCTTTTGCCCGAAACATCGATTTCACTGCTCCTTGGATGCTGCCTGAACTGCTGTGCTCTTCCAGCACCACTAATCCAGATTCTGGTTTCCAGCATCTGCAGTCATTGTTTTTACCTAGTCAATTCCATGTGCCTACTTTAATGCCCACTTGGCTGATCATCTCACGGATATTGCCAGGGTTGGAAGATTTGAGCTACAGGGAGAGGCTGGGGCTGTTTTCCCTGGAGCGTCGAAGGCTGAGGGGTGACCTTATAGAGGTTTACAAAATTATGAGGGGCATGAATAGGGTAAATAGGCAAAGTCTTTTCCCTGGGGTCGGGGAGTCCAGAACTAGAAGGCATAGGTTTAGGGTGAGAGGGGAAAGATATAAAAGAGATCTAAGGGGCAAACTTTTTCACACGGAGGGTGGTACAGGTCTGGAATGAGCTGCCAGAGGAAGTGGTGGAGGCTTGCAACATTTAAGTGCATTTGGATGGGTATATGAATAGGAAGTGTTTAGAGGGATATAGGCCAAATGCTGGGCAAATGGGACGAGATTAGGTTAGGATATCTGGTCGGCATGGACAAATCGGACCAAAGGGTCTGTTTCCATGCCGTACATCTCTATGACTCTATGACTCTGCTGAGGCACCTAAATCTTTCCCTTCCTTACTTCTCAGAAACCCATCCCTATCCTGAGACTGCAAACCTCCCTTTCTGAATACCTTCTTCCAACCCCAAGCTTGATATCCCTGCCAAGGCCCTAAGAGGTGTCACTGAACTCCCACCCTCTGATTTTCCATTACACTCCTTCCTCACTCCAAAGACTGCTATCATTCAGAAGACATCAGACTCAAAATGTTAACTTTGTTTTTTGTTACACAGATGCTGTGAGACCTGCTAAATTTCTCCAACACCTTTTCTTTTTATAAAAAGCGAAGAACGATTATTTTAATTACTTCGCTGTCTAAGAAGCCTTCAACCTGTTACCTGCTCAGCCTGGAAGACTGTTGCTATTGCTATACAGTTCCTGGGTGCTAGATATCACTTTTGGACTGGGCTAGAATAAAACCAACATTGGGAACAGAACATAGAAAACACAGTAAACCTGCTAAACCTTTGTTGGTAGGTTCATTTCAGATTAGTGGTCTTCATTTTTTTTCATTACTCACTACTAAATCTGCATCAACAATCATTTTTGAGAATGTTCTAGAATACAAACTTTTGCTGTGTTAAAATTTTTCTTCATCTCCTTTCTAATCATTTCACCAATTAACTAAAAATTGTATCCACGGTTACTGATCCTTCTAACAGTGGGTTAGGACCTTACAGTAATTACTAGTTAACATGAAAAGAACTAAGTAAAGCATTAATCCCTAGTTTCAGAAGCAAGATTTTTTTTTAAAAATCAGCTCTTCTCTAGTTAAAATTATTTTGATTTATATTTAAACCTTTGGACAATATGACACTGCCACACATGCAAGTGTCCAGGGTATGATAAACAGTTAGTGTTGTATATACTTGGACTCATATCTGCTTAAGTCCTGTAGAGCATTTTCAGTGAAAGAACACTATCAAAGCTGAATCTTTTTGACGCAAATTGGAAAATTAATAGTTATAACCATACAATTGATAATTACTTAACTTTACGCCGATCGACCTATTTCTAGACCTATGACTAGTAAAGGTGATGTGACTGACGAATTTAAACAGATAGTCCTCACAATGAAATAAGAAGCTGATTACAGTTCCCACTCTTAATAGGTTAAAAGTTGGGTGGAGCATATCTCCAGTTGTTTATTTAGTCCTTACCAATTCTGGGAAACTGCCATAACGAGGCAAAGGTGAGAGGTATTGTTTTCTATCGCGGTTCAAAGGGTGGGGAAGAGAAGGTGATAGCGGTTAGAAAAGGATTCTGCATTTTCCACTTCGGTTCACAAACCTCAGCCGCGCGGAGCTACACCTGGTGTAATCAGCAGCCGGAACTGGCCAAGGGCGAAACTCGCGCAAGATACTGGCCCCGGGCAGGTTTCCTAAATGACCTGGACCCTGACTGACCGGTAACTCGGATGGATTCCAATTTAGCATTGTCCAAGCCTAATGTTCTCCTCTTATGTTTATATTTTCGTGCCTCCAAATTGTTAACAGTTGTCTTTTTCTACTTCCTTATTACTCAGATTTTGTTTCATTTTCATTTTCATCTTTTACTACTAAGCTTCAGTTTTATTTATTTTAAAGAATGTATGTATCATTTGCTGGGTCAACATTTGATTGCCCTCGAGAAGGCGTCAATGTCATGAACAAAAAAATTTTGGTTGGAACTTACTGTTTTTTTTAAATGATTGAGGTTTGGTAACATGCTACTTTTTAAGTGTTTGCATTATACTACTGACCTGTCTGATCAAAAACATTTTGCCTTTCAATGCTTGCACTACTGAAGTAGGCAGCAACTTCAGAAATCCAAATGTGTAAAAATCCAGAAGTTGCTTTGAATCTGAGTTTCTCCAAATGATATACAGTGAGTAAGTTGACCAACCAATTTTTCCAGTTAGTTTCAATGTTAAAAACCTTTGAAAACATTACCTGTCTTTTGCACTTATAATGTTTGAGTGTAATAGTAATTATCCCAAAACATCACTGTTTTTTGATGGTATTACGATTGTTGAAGCCCCGTGATCAATATCCTTTTAGGAAACAGGAAGTGGGTGGGGAAGGAGTTGAGGTTTACCATTTGAAAGAAGCTGAACTGGACCAGCTAACTAAATACTATGGTTACAAGAGGATGTTAGAAGCTAGGAATTCTGCATCCTGTCTTCCCAATGCCGTTCCTTACAAGGCACAAGTCGTGAGGATTATAGAATACTCTCCACTTGCCTAGACAGTTGCAACTATCTTCTGCAAGGGTTTGGAGAAGTTACTGGAGGAACTGCAACATGACCATTTGGATGGTTTGTATGAAAGCAGTAGTAATTTATTTTTGACATGTGAAGAAAGTTTAAAAATCACAGGTATTAGGCAAGAACTTTCAAAAGCTGATTGGGGGCAGATGTTCACAGGTAAAGGGATGGCTGGAAAATGGGAAGCCTTCAGAAATAAGATAACAAGAGTCCAGAAACAGTATATTCCTGTTAGAGGTGAAAGGAAAGGCTGGTAGGTATAAGGAATGCTGGATGACTAAAGAATTTGTGGGTTCGGTTAAGAAAAAGAAGGAAGCATATGTCAAGTATAGACAAGATTGTTCAAATGAATCCTTCGAGTATAAAGGCAGTAGGAGAAATAAGATAACAAGAGTCCAGCAACAGTATATTCCTGTTAGAGGTGAAAGGAAAGGCTGGTAGGTATAAGGAATACTGGATGACTAAAGAATTTGTGGGTTCGGTTAAGAAAAAGAAGGAAGCATATGTCAAGTATAGACAAGATTGTTCAAATGAATCCTTCGAGTATAAAGGCAGTAGGAGTCTGCTTAAGAGGGAAATCAAGAGGGTGAAAAGAGGACATGAGATAGCTTTGGCAAATAGAGTTAAGGAGAATACAAAGGGTTTTTCCAAGTACGTTAAGGACAAAAGGGTAACTAGGCAGAGATTAGGGCCCTTCAAATATCAGCAATGTGACCTTTTGTGTGGAGCCGCAGGAGATGGGGGAGATACTAAACGAGTATTTTGCATCGGTGTTTACTGTGACAAAGGACATTGAAAGGTAGTGAATGTAGGGAAATAAATGGTGACATGTTGAAAAGTGTCCATATTACAGAGGAGGAAGTGCTGGATGTCTTGAAGCATAAAAGTAGACAAATCCCCAGGACCTGATCAGGTGTACTCTAAAACTCTGGGAAGCGAGAGAAGTGATTGCTGAGATATTTGTATCATCGATAGTCACTGGTGAGGTACCGGAAGACTGGAAGTTGGCTAACGTGGTGCCACTGTTTTTAAAAAAAGGTGGTAAGGACAAGCCAGGAAACTATAGACCAGCGAGCCTGACATCGGTAGTGGGCAAGTTGTTGGAGCGAATCCTGAGGGACAGGATGTACCTGTATTTGAAAGGGCAAGGACTGATTATGGATAGTCAACATGGTTTTGTGCTTGGGAAATCATGTCTCAGAAACCTGATTGTTACTTCTTCAAAACAACTCAAAGAAGATTTGAGGACAAAGTGGTAGAGATGATCCATATGGACTTGATTATGGCTTTCAACAAGGTTCCCCATGGGAGACTGGTTAGCAAGGTTAGATCTCATGGAATACAGGGAGAACTAGCCATTTGGCTACAGAACTAGCTCAAAGGTAGAAGACAGAGGGTGGTGATGGAAGGTTAAGGCCTATGGCCAGTGGAGTGTCATTTTTTTTATATAAATGATTTGAATGTGAGCATAATGGGTTTACTTAGTAAGTTTGCAGATGACACCAGAATTGGATGTATAGTGAACAATGAAGAAGTTACCTCCGATTACAGCAGGATTTTGATCAGATGGGCCAATGGACTGAGAAGTGGCAGATGGACTTCAATTTAGATAAATGTGAGGTGCTGCATTTTGGGATAGCAAATCTTAACAGGACTTATACACTTAATGATAAGGTCCTGGGGAATGTTACTGAACAAAGAGACCTTGGAGTGCAGGTTCATTGGTCCATGAAAGTGGAGTTGCAGGTAGATAGGATAGTGAAGAAGGCGTTTGGTATGCTTTCCTTTATTGGTCAGAGTATTGAATACAGGAGTTGGGAGGTCATGTTGCAGCTGTACAGGACATTGGTTAGACCACTGTTGGAATATTGTGTGCAATTCTGGTCTCCTTTCTACTGAAAGGATATTGTGACACTAGAAAGGGTTCAGAAAAGATTTATAGGATGTTGCCAGGATTGGAGGAGTTGAGCTATAGGGAGAGTTTGAATAGGTTATGGCTGTTTTCCCTAGAGTGTCAGAGGCTGAGCGGTTAGCTTATAGAGGCTTATAAAATTGTAAGGGACATGGATAGGATAATAGACAAACTCTTTTCCCCGGGGTGTGGGGGAGTAGTCCAGAACTAGAGGGCATAGGTTTAGGGTGAGAGGGGAAAGATATAAAAGAGACCTAAGGGGCAACTTTTTCACGCAGAGGGTGGTGCGTGCATGGAATGAGCTGCCAGAGGATGTGGTGGAGGCTGGTACAATTGCAACATTTAAAAGGCATTAGATGGGTATATGAATAGGAAGGGTTTGGAGGGATATGGGCAGAGTGCTGGCAGGTGGGACTAATTTGGTTTGGGATATCTGGTCAATATGGACGTGTTGGACCGAAGGGTCTATTTCTGTGCTTACATCTCTATCACTGTATGATCAGGTTATCGTCCAACAGGTTTACTTGATAGTACAACATTTGGACTGCTGCTCCTTTGTCAGGTAGCTAGTGGGGCAGGATCATAGGGCACAGAACTTATAGTAAAAGATCAAAGTGTCATACAACTGATGCAACGTATTGAACAAATCTATATTGCTGTTAAGTCTCTAATCGCTTGGAATTGGGATGCAGGTTTTGATTGATTAACATATAAATCCCAAACCTTCCTTCAAGTCATGTTCCTGAGATAATTTGAGGTTTTACCAGTATTTTTAAAAAAGTAACATCTCAGCTCAGTGCCCTAAAGGTGTCAGGTTAGAGTCTATCTGTATCCCAACCTTGAGTCACACTGGTTCTACTTACAAAATAGGCATTTATAAAATGTCACATGGACTGACTGCGTGCTTTTTGAACAAAATAAAATATATCTGGATATGTAAATTCATCCCATAGATGTGTTTGTGTGTGAGTATGTGTAAATAGAACCAGTCTGACTCAAGATTGGGATACAGACAGCCTCTAACCTGACACCTTTAATATATTGTCTGAGCTGATGTGTCACTTTTTTTAATACAGATAAAGCCTCATGTTATCTCGGTAACATGACTTGAAAGAAGGTCTGGGATTTAATCAATCAAAACCTGTGTCCCTATTCTAATTGATTAAAGACAACAGCAATCTAGGTTTGTTCAATACATCGCATCAGTTGTATGACGCTTTGATCTTTTACTATAAATTCTGTGTCCTATGATCCCGCCCCACTAGGTACCTGATGAAGGAGTAGCGGTCTGAAAGCTTCTACTGTCAAATAAACCTGTTGGACTATAACCTGGTGTGTGATTTTTTTTTTTTTAAACCTTGTCCACCCCAGTCCAAAACTGACACCTTCACATCATGGATATGTAAAGCTTGATGGAGATATTAGAATGGTTGAAAAGTTGCAAAGTGGTTCTCAGGATGAGAAATGATTCAACCAATGTTAAACATAAAACTGTACAAATGAGTACATATCAGTTTGTTTGAATTGGACTAGAAAGTGTTTTTTTTTTTGTTTGATAAATATAAGGTGGATAATTTTGAATATAGACTCAATGCTACAAGTGCCAATGGTATTCAGGTCTGAGATGTTGGTTTGCAATTCATAAGTTACCAGATATGTTAGTGTCAGATAATCCTCTGCAGTTTAGAGATTGAAATATTTCAGAGTAAGAAGGGAATCTAATACCACCACATGACTGTGCAGCATTTAATGTACAAAGAAGTGTACATGCTGAGAAAAGACCTATTGCAGAAGTGTTTTGTCAGTCACAAACAACTGGATAATTCTGTGTTCTCTTATGGCCCAATTCAAGATTACAACAGGAATTAAAACACCATCTTAGGATAAGACTTTGTTCAATGTAAATTTAGGCAAACTAAGTGAGAGAAATGCAAGACAAAGTGAAGATTGTAAAATGACCTTGGATTCGCTGATTAAGACAGATCAGCCAATGTCACAGTCCAAACCATTAGATTTGAGTTAGTAATCAAAGTTAAAGTTTAACCCAGAGGTGTTGAGAGAGCAGAGATAAATTAGTGGAAAAGGAAAGATATACTCTGATAAATATTGGGCAAAGTCAGCATGGCTTCATCAAGGGGAGTTCGTGCCTGACAAATCTGTTAGAACACTTTGAGGAGGTAACAAGCAGGTTAGACCAAGGAGAGCCAATGGATTTTATCTATCTGACTTCCAGAAGGTCTTTGATAATGTGCTGCAAGGAGACTACTGAGTAAGATAAGGGCCCATGATGTTAGAGGCAAGGTACTGGCATGGATAGAAGATTGGCTGGCTGGCTGGCTGGCTGGCTGGCTGTCTGGCAGAAGGCAGAGAGTGGGAATAGAAGGGTCCTCCTCAGGATGGAAGCCAGTGACTAATGTGCTCTATAAGGGTCAATGTTGGGGCCATAACTTTCACTTTATACATTAATGATCTTGAAGAAACTGAAGATTTTCTGGCTAAGTTTGCAGATGATACAAAGATAGGTGGAGGGGCAGGTAGTATGAGATTAGATTCCCTACAGTGTGGAAACAGGCCTTTCGGCCCAACAAGTCCACATCGACTCTCAAAGATACCCCACCCAGTCCTGTTCCCCTATATTTACCCCTGACTAATGGACCTAAACTATGGACAACTTGGCATTGCCAATTCGCCTGACCTGCACATGCTTTGGATTGTGGGAGGAAATCGGCACCTGGAGGAAACCCACGCAAACGCAGGGAGAATGTGCAAACTCCACACAGACAGTGGCCCAAGGCAGGAATCGAACCCTAGTCCCTGGCGCTGTAAGGCAGCAGTGCTAACCACTGAGCCACTGTGCCACCTGAGGATGCGGGAAGGCTACAGAAAGATTCAGACAGAAGATTAGGCAAAGAAGTGGTAGATGAAATATAATGTGGAAAAGTGTTAAGTCATTCACTTTGGTAGGAGGAATAGAGGCATGGACTATTTTCTAAATAGGAGGAAAATTCAGAAATCAGAAGTACAAAGAGACTGGAGTCCTAGTTTCTTGAGGTAAACTTTTAGGTTGAGTCGGTAGTTAGGAAGGTGAATACAATATTGTCATTCATCTTGAAAGGACTAGAGTTTAAAAGCAGGGATGTATTCCTGAAGCTCTAGTCAGACCACATTTACAGTATTGTGTGCAAGCTTGGACCTCAAACCTCAGGAAGGATGTGTTGGTCCTGGAGAAGATCCAGAGGAGGTTCATGAGAATGATCCCAGGAACAAAAGGCTTAACATATGAGGAACATTTTGAGGACTCAGACTATACTGTGGAGTTTAGAAGGATTGGGGGGGAGAGAGATCTGATTTAAACTTATAGAATACTGAATGGCCTAGACAGAGTGGATGTTTCCATTGGCAGGAGAAACAAGTTCGTGCAGTAATATCCTTCAAGTACAGGGAAGACTTTAAGAACAGAAATAAGGGGAAACTTCTTTCATCAAAGAGTGGTGAATCTGTGGAATTCATTGTCACTGAAGGCTGTGGAGGCCAGACCATTGAGTATATGGATGGCACAGTGGCTCAGTGGTTAGCATTGCTGTCTCACAGTGCCAGGGACTTGGGTTCAATTCCCGCCTTGGGCAACTGTCTGTTTGCACATTCTCCCCATGTCTGCGTGGGTTTCCTCCGGGTGCTCCAGTTTCCTCCCACAGTCCAAAGATGTGCAGGTCAAGTGAATTGGCCATGCTAAGTTACCCATTGTGTTAGGTGGATTAGCTAGGGGTAAATATAGGGGAATGGGTCTGGGTGGGTTGCTCTTCGGAGAGTCGGTGTGGACTTGTTGGGCTGAAGGACCTGTTTCCACACCGTAGGGAATCCAATCTAATCTGTATTTAAAACAGATAGATACGTTCATGATTGCCAAGAGGATCAAAGGTTATGGGGAGAAAGCTGGGAAAATGGGGCTGAAAAACCTATCAGCCATGATTGAATGGTGGATGACACTCTATGGGTCGACTGGCCTAATTTCTGCTCCTATATCATATGGTCTAAAAAGCAAAATAATTCAGAAAGGTAATTGAAAGTTTTTGGGACGTGTAAATGAAAAAAACATAACTCCTCTGGCTTCATTTGAGGTTTTGGTCAATTCCTTGGTCACAGACTGGGGAACTGGTCTTTGTGATAAATAGATTTATACTTACCTTGGGTGTGTGCTTAGCTGAAATTCAAAGGTGACTAGTAGATGTAAAAATATAAAATGTCTTCCTATTTGGCTTTATCATGGATAGCAACAACATAATGACCCAGTGCTTACTGAAATATTATAGTAACTCAGAATTTGACATTTCGATTCCTGAGTAGCATGTCACTGCACATGCCAAAACATGGGGTGAGTGTAATGAGAAGGATGGTGGTCCTTTTTTCAAAGGCAGCACATTACTTGAATTACAATTGTCCATGTGAAGACACACAAATTTTTGTTTGAATTTTTGTCCTACCTTGGTTTGACCTTCCAAAGTGCAATATCTCTCACTTATTTGTGCTGAATTGCATTTGCCAATCCTCACCTTTTCAACTTTTGTTTGAAATTTTTGTTCAAGGATAGGAGTAATGATCCTGATGATGAGATTTATGGTTCAGGGAAGAATAATTCTGCTCTTGAGTGAAGAGCTCCACAAGAAGTAGAAATTGACATTAAGAAATATTTTTGTACAAAGTATCTTCTTTCCTTCACTTTTTAAGACTGGGTTTTGAGGTTCATATAAGGCTGTCTACCATTTTTCTTTAAATTAAGTTTCATTTAAAATTAGTTGAATCTTGATTGACTGACTGATTGCAAATTTATTTAATGCTCCATGTGTGATTATGGAATCCAAAGTAGACAAAGAAGGAGATTGGAAGAACACAGCAAGCCAGGCAGGTTTTGAGGTTCATATAAGGCTGTCTACCATTTTTCTTTAAATGTAAGTTTCATTTAAAATTAGTTGAATCTTGATTGACTGACTGATTTGCAAATTTATTTAATGCTCCATGTGTGATTATGGAATCCAAAGTAGACAAAGAAGGAGATTGGAAGAACACAGCAAGCCAGGCAGCATCAGGAGGTGGAGAAGTTAACATTTCTGATAACTCTTCTTCAGGGATATCTCACTTAAAGTCACAGATTAATACAGAATGGAAACCGGCCCTTCAGTCTAAACTGGTCCATGCTGATCATGATGCCCACCTAGCTTTGATTGCCTGCATTTGGTCCATATCCGTCTAACCCTTCCCATCTATGTACCTACCCAATTTGTTTTTTAAATGTTGCTATTGTACCTGCCTCAACCACTTTCTCTGGAAGCCTATTGTACATATGCACCAATCTCTGCGAGAAGGTCCTACTTAAACCTATGCCCTCGGAAAAATACTATATGCATTTATCCTATCTATGCCCCTCATGATTTTATACACCTCCACAAAATCATCCCTCATTCTCCTACATTCCAAGGAATAAAGTCCTATCCTGACCAACTTTCCCTTATAATTCAGGCCTACTAGTCCTGGCAATGTCCTTGTAAATCATTGCGCTCCTTCCAGTTTGACTGTGTCTTTCCTATAACCGGGTGAGCAAAGCTGTACAGAATACTCCAAGTGCAGCTTCACCAATGTCTTATACATCTGTAACAGTGTCCCAACTCCTATACTCAGTGCCTCAACTGATGAAGGCCAGCATGCTAAATACCTTCTGCACCACCCTATCTACCTGTGACACCGCTTTCAAAGAACTATGTACTTGTACTCCTAGTGTCTCTGTGCCACAACACCCTTCCGTTTACAGTATAAGTCCTACCTTGGTTTGACCTTCCATAGTGCAACACCTCTCACTTACCTGTGTTGAATTGCATTTGCCAATCCTCAGCCCACTTCCCCATCTGATCAAAACCCCTCTGAAAGCAAGGAAAGTTATCAAAAATTAGAATGCTACTTCCTAATTTTGTATCATTTGAAAACTTACTAATCATGCCTTGAACATTCATATCCAGATCATTTACATAAATAACAAATAAGAGTTTTCAGCACTTACCCATGTGGCACACCACTAGTCACAGTTGTCCAGTCTGAGAAACAACCTTCAACCATCACCCTCTACTTCCCCCTCCATTGAGCCAATTTTGAATACAATTAGCTAGCTCTCCCTGGATCCCTTGTGCCTTAACCTTCATGACTAGCCTGCCGTGTGGGACCTTGTCAAAGGCATCAAACTTGAATTGTTTCTTCTAGCTGTATACTTTATTTAAACTTGGAACTCATAGTATAAATCACCTCTCCATATATGGTTTAACTATCTTTTTGTGATTGAATTTCTAAGAAATTAACTCAGCTGTGACTGTAGCAAATTCTAATACGTTGTTTAATTTGGTGTAAGATTTAATAGCCTCCAAATTGTTTCTACTCCCTTGTTAACTGCCCTGGTAATGTTACTGTTTTTGGCTTTGATCCAGAATCTGAGAGCTTGAATAGCATAGTTGGTATATGTTTTGGTCATGTCCCTCAGCACTATCTGAGATACCCTGGGTAGATTCACTGCCACCAATGATCCAATTAGGTTTCATTTTTGTTTGAGAGATTGGTACCATGGACCAAAAAATGTAAAAAGTAGTAGTGGGTCATTCAGCCCATTGAATCTGGCTCTACCATTCCATGAGATTATTGATCAATAGTCAGCTCCACTTTCCTGATGTATCTCCACATTAAGAAGAATCACTTTACTTTTTAATGATCAAGAATTGCTGTCTCAGCCTTGCATATACTTAATGACCAGGTCTTGTCAGCTGTCTGTGGTAAAGAATTCCAGACTGACTATCTGCTGAGAGAATAAAATTCCTCCTCCTCTGTCTTAAGTGGTGACTCCTTACTCTGAGATCATGCCCCCTGGTCCTGGTCTCAAAGAACCTTTATGCATTTACCCTGTCAAACCCCTAAGAATCCTATATGTTTCAATAAAGAATCTCTTCATTCTTCTGAACTCCAATGAGCACAAGCCCAACCTACCAAGTGGAGAAGGATGCCCCCACTAAGATTTTGACAGAAGAGATGATTTGTCTATTTGAATGGATTTGTTTACTACATAGTACTTAGTCTCTTGCGAGACTCAAATTACTATGTGGGCCAGACTTGAGAGTGGCTATATTACTACTCAACTATATAGAACTTGGCACTGTAACAACACATGAGAGAGGATGTCTGAGGAACGGTTCTTTGTATCTTTAAATGGCAAAACTAATCTTGTATGCTAGTTACCCTTAAAGATGCCTTTTGAATGTCATATAATCTAACTGTTTCAAGTTTGTTTTGGACAAAAGGTTATGAAAATAGAATTTAACTGTGGTTACTGCACTGTGCAAGAGAAATTGGTCAGTGTTACTAAATTCCAGCTTTGTAAGTATTTTGAAACTTAAATTCTAATATATCAACGTTCCATTTCTTTTTTAGTTGATGCGGATTGTTCAAGTATACTACATGTAAGGCACTTGTATGACTAAAAATCTTTAACTCCGTACTGAACCATATAAACTTTCATAAATTATTAATTTTATTCTTTTAAGTGTCAACAAGATACTGAAATTTTACTCTCATTCAGAGGCACAACAGAAAATTGAAGAATAAAGCTGACAACGTCAAAAATAATGTCAACTGATGGTTTACATGGAGAGAAAGATTCACCTGATGGAAGCCAGGCCACTTGCAGTCCTTCAGATGTTAAAACTGGAACAACCAAAAAGAAACCAAGCTCCCGCCATAATAGTAAAAAAGTATCTCTAGAAACCAGTGACATAGAGGTTGATGAGCCTGATGCAAATCCAAGAGAAGAGACTGGATTATTTAGAAATTTAAGCAAAAGGTTAAGCAAAAGGTTAAATTTGGCATCATCTTTATATCCAACCAAAAACAAAACTCTCAATGTATCAGAAGGAAATACAGTAAATAATTTGAAAGTAGACGTCAAAGAACAGGAAGAAAAATGTGATTCAGTAGAAAACAAAGACGGTAAATGCTCAAGTGAGAACACAAGCTTGCCACTGTCAGGTAAGAGATAAAAACAGATGATATGAATAAATGGGTCTTTTCCAGAATGGGAAACAGTGACAACTAGTGAGATACCACAGTGATCACTGCTGGGCCCCACCTAGTCACAATATACAGCACTGATTTGGATGAGGGAATTAAATGAGATGGGTGAGATTTTCTGGGGAATGGCAAATCTCAAGCAGATTGCCATTTGCTAGACAATCTCACCCATCATATTTCATGCAGATTGCCAATCCAGCCCTATTTTCTTTCACTAAGAAAGGAAGGTCAACATTTGAGAGCATATTCCACTAGGTCTCCCTCAGAAATGCAGAGCCATATTTCCATTCTGAATTTCTTCCATAGCATCGAACTGGCCGATGAGGCAAACCACCCTTTCTTTTCAGTGGTCACCTGCCATATTTTGAAGGTCCCAGTTAAGATCCTCTCAGCCACTCTGACACCCACAGTAAGCAGGTGATTATGATTTCAAGGTGCCAAAAGGAGTGGGAGTAAGGTCTTGGGTGTTCAGGTCAGATCTGGTGTGGGAGGGGAATTGCTGGTCAGTTTGGCAGCATAGATGTCAGTTTTGACAGTGGGCTTGGGGGTATGAGCGGGGATTAGTTCCAGTGGCAGGAGACCAGGGTAGAGTGGGTCAGGGGTTGACTTGGGTCTGGCAGAAGGGATGGGGGAGTCTGGTCCAGTGGCTACAGCAGAATGAGTTTCAGGTCCTGCATAAGGTTATGTCATATCCCTGGGATGGGCATTGTTGGACTTTGGGGCTGTCAGGTCAGACTCTGGGGAGTGTAGTTGATGGTGTGTGATCGAAGTATGGGGTCAGTTTAATAGTTACTTAGGAATTAGACTATTGAATACATAGCCAAACCTTTGCTAAGTGAAAATTTTACTGAATTTCATCAGAACTATCCAAAACCTTAAATTTTTATGGAGGCTTTCAAAGGGTTTTAGACTTAGAGAAATTGTCCAGAAGAAATTTCAGTCTTCTAGGCAATTCCTTCAATGTGCTACAGTGGGGAATCTGCAGGGTCCCCATGTGCAACTCTGATCTACTCTGGAGTAACAACTGTCCAGCCAGTAGAAAATCTGCCCTAGTACTTGCTGAGAACGCAAAACCGAAATGGAGTTGTGATGGAGGAGGTTAAAAGGCTTCAAGGTAACTTAGACCAGTTGAGTGAGTTGGAAAAAGCATGTAATATGGATAAGTCTGAAGTTATCCACTTTGGCAGGAGAAACAGAATAATGGATTTTAATTTAAAAGGTGACAGGTTAAGGAAGTTTGGGCTTGAATTTCTGAGGAGTTGCACTCTCTCTCCGATTCCACTCCGGCCTTTCTCTTTCACAAAGGAAGGGAGGTCTGAATTTCTGAGGAGATTCCAAATCAAGGCTCCCTAAGAAATGTGGAGCCATAATTCCATTTTCAGTTCTTTAGAACACTCAGGAATGAAACCTACACCCTGTTTCCAAGACAGTCAGCTACAGTATTCTGAAATTTTAAATGCCCTGACAGCCATTTTGACAGCTGCTGTCAAATCCTAAGTACATAAGGTAAGTGTGATGTTGGGGTGCTGAAAGGATAGTGTTAGGCAGGTAACGTGCCTGCTAAGGAGGGGGTAGAATGCCAGATGAGTAGAGGTACAGTGCCAGATGGTATGATGTGAAGTGGAAAGGATTATGGTGCCAGGGTGCAAAATGACATAGTAAGTTGATTCATTATTTAGGGTGGGACAAGATGGGGGTGAGAAATTTGGTGTAGTAGGGGAAGGTTTGGGTTAGGTTTGAAGGGTTCAGGTGTAGCGGTAGTCTGGTCCTGTGGTAGGTGCATTATCTGTTCCAGTCCAGTCCAGCAGGGGAAGGAGGGGTGACAAGGGGTCAAATTGGGTGTTAGGGAGTCAGCTCCAGCCTGCCCCCAGTAGTTGAGTTGGGAGTTATTGTTGTCAGTCTTTGTAGTTACATATGAGTGAGGCAAGTGTGGTGTATTTTTGTTAAATAGTTACTCAGGTGTTGTATTATATATTTAATAGTCTAACTGCTCCTGAATAACTACTTTAGTTAATTTCATCAGAACCATCTGTAGTCTCCAATTTAAATAGAGATTTTTGGAAGTTTTCTGGGTGTAATGGATTTGCTCAGCAGAGCAGAACTGGCCTGTTTCCACTGACTTTCTGTTTCTAGGTTTTTCTGAAAATGGTATTCACGTTTCAATTTAATCACAGAATCTTGCATGCTTTAAAGAGCTGCATATAACTTGTATCAAAACAAGGATGCAATCACATTGCTTACACTTTAAAAAAAACTTTCATCTCTGTCAATTCTGTAGCTAACTATAATCTTCAAACTTTAGAGCGGCTGCTACCAACAAAAATTAACTTTTTAATTTCTTGGGAAACCAGGAGGAGGAATGCATCTTGACTTCATGCTCCTTCTGATTAGAATGTGCATGCAGATATAAATTAAGCCAGAGGACCAATTTTCAGCTGCCTTTTCCCCTTAATGTTGGGGAATGTACTCTAAGCACTGGATATAAATCCATTTCCTTGCCTGTGGATCAGTTTTATTTATTTTATTTGTACTGCCCAAACATCCGAATGCCACCTTTATTTCTGGTTGCCAAAGAAACTGACTTCTCAAAGTGCGCTCTGCAAAACATCACACCATAGTCAAAGAATCTTGACTTGTAATCAATTGTTTAGGATATGTCCATCAATGTTCTACTAAGTAATTTCTGTACAGTGCAGATCTTTCAGTCTATAAATTAATAGATAACTCACTCATTTAAATTATGTATGAAATTTTTATATCTTTGTAAGATCAAAGACTGAAGTGTGGGAATCCTTCAATGTCCCTCTTTTTGGAGCTCCAGGTCAACAAAGGTAGTTATAACTCCAAGTCCCAGATCCACCTGAGCATAACTAATTCATTGAGGATTGAACTTAGAAACTTACTGGTTTCTGAGACTTAATGCCACACCACACATTTACAGATCAGGCCATTGAAGGAGCTTACAAATTTCTTTACTGAAAACCTACTCTGTTTATGATCAAATCTTTCTATCTCGGAAGGAGTTCCTAATACAGCAGAAACACTAGAATTTGAAATATTCTCCAAAGCCTTCATTCCTTATCACGTATTGTGTGCACGTTTATCCTTGGAAACCCAACAGAGAAATAAAAATTACAACAAGTTGTTAATACAAATAGTACACAAAATGTAATGCTTTTAAATTACTTACTCTATCTAAATGTTTTGCAGTAATGGAAATAAACCAGTTAATATCCCAAAACCAGTTACTGGAGGCAAATAAAAATATAAATAAATTGGAAGAAGAGTTGCTCCGTGAAAAAGAGCATGAAAAAGATGAAAAATACCGCCAGGAATACACAAAAAAAGTTCGCGATTTTAACTTACTCTGCGACAAGCTTGCTGAGCAAATAATATCCATAGTCACAAATTCATTCATTATAGCTAAACAAGACAGCAGAAGTTTGTGTATGGCATCAAAGGTTGTTGAACTGGAAGAAGCAGCAGACAAAAAATGGGAAGAAAGAATGAATCCTCCTGGCACTAACTGTTTCAGACGTCCTCGGAAGTGGAACGATTTGTGGAAAGAAACAGTTTATAAAAGTGTGCAAGAAAGAATAGCTACTGTGCCTTTACTTACAAAGCAGCAGGATGTAAAATGGCTTGCATTGCACTTGGAACAACTTCAGCAAACTATTTTGGAAGACCTCAAAATTGTGAAAGATTTCATACAAAAATGTTACCCTGAAAATTTCAAGGTTTTTAATGTCTATATAGAATGCTATCACTGTGCAATATCTTCTCACCTGGAACGCATCCAACAGAAACATCTTGAATTGAATGAACTTTATTTGTTTCTCAACTGGGTTCTTCATATCTACCAAAGGTATGTTATCTATATTTTATCATTCATTTCTCTTTTGTATCATTCAATAAATTATGAATTCATGTACAATACACAGTTTTACAGTAACTATAGCTATACTGCTACTAATATAAAGACCAGATTCTGCAGATGCTGGAAACCTGAACGAAGACCAAAAAAACCTGAAAATACATAGCATCTCGTTGTGGAGAGAGAATCAGAGTTAACATTTCAAGTCAATGACCTTTAGTTAGAAGAGTTTCTAAACAATAAAGGTAAAGTCGCCACAGTCCTTCTGGACCATAATGTGACGACTAGTGGTGATTTAACCTGAGGGTCACCACACCTCAGACAAGAGGAGAGGTTGCAGAGGGGACTTCTTCATAGTAACCACAGCCAGTGTGGGAATTTAACCCACACGTTGGCATCAGTCTGGATTGCAAACTAGCCACCCAGTTAACTGAGCTAACCAACGCCCATGTCATAGTATACCCCGGAAGACAGTACTGAACTTGTACAAATACACCTATGTAGCCAGCCTCTGGAATCTCGTGTGGTGTGAAAAGCTAAACTTTCACACTTACAGGCTCAGCAAAGATGCTTGACAATCTGACATTGATCTTTTTCAAAAATTTGTTTGATGACTTAGAGAAGAAAGTTTGCTTTTATATTATTATCAAAATATGCTTCTTTGCCTATTGATCACATTCTTGCTGAATTTCCATTGACTTCACTTCTGATCCACTGAATCTGACTATTTTTTCACTTGCTCAATAAGTAAACTGAACTTGTATAACAGTTGCAAGTAGTTCATAGAGGGTCATCAAATTATATCTTTGCTCCCACTAAGAGCTCAACATATGTTTTATTTATTACTTAATTAGCATGTTTTTTTTAAACTTAATATTTTCTATTTTTCTCCTCCCTATGGTCTGCATTCATAGTTACCACGATACTGAACAGGGAGCCTGCTTTTAGGTCCCAGCTAGTTGTTCTGTTACTAACAACAAGGGAGTTATCAAAATGACATATCATTCTCGCTATGCTATTTCCTACCCATGGAAACAAACATTGATTCCACCACTATAGAATTCAATTTTCATGTGAATTTTTTTATTTTGCAGGGATTTGACATGACCACACCAGGTATAGCAGCAGAGTGATCCATAAAAGACAAATTTTTGGTTTTTCAAATTTTCCAATTTAAAAATGATCAGCAAAGCTTTTGTCTTAAACTAACCATCCCAGGGAAAAGACTTTCCATTTATCCTATCCGTGCCCCTCGTGATTTTATAAACCTCCTATAAGATCACCCATCGGCCTCTGACTTTCCAGGGAAAACAGTCCCAGCCTATTCAGCCTCTCCCTATAACTCAAATCCTCCAACCCTGGCAACATCCTTGTAAATCTTTCTGAACCCTTTCAAGTTTCACAACATCTTTCCGATGGGAAGGAGACCAGAATTGCACACAATATTCCAACAGTAAGCGAACCAATGTCCTGTACAGCCAAGCATGACCTCCCAACTCCTGTACTCAATACTCTGACCAATAAATGAAAGCCTACCAAATGCCACCTTCACTATCCTATCTACCTGCGATTCCACTTTTAAAGAGTTATGAACATGTACTCCAAGGTCTTGTTGTTCAGCAACACTCCCTAGGACTTTACCATTAAGTGTATAAGTCCTGCTAAGATTTGCTTTCCCAAAACGCAGCACCTTTCATTTATCTAAATCTGCCACTTTTCAGCCCATTGACCCATCTGGTCATGATCCTGTTGTAATCTGAGGTAACCTTCGCTGTCCACTGCACTTCCAATTTTGGTGTCATCTGGAAACTTACTAACTGTACCTCTTATGCTCACATCCAAATCATTTATGTAAATGACAAAATGTAGTGGACCCAGCACCGATCCTTGTGGCACTCTGCTGGTCACAAGCCTCCAGTCTGAAAAACAACCCTCCACCACCAACCTCTGTCTTCTACCTTTGAGCCAGTTCTGTATCCAAATGGCTAGTTCTCCCTGTATTCCATGAAATCTAACCTTGCTAACCAGTCTCCCATGGGCAACATTTTTGAACGCCTTACTGAAGTCCATATAGATCACATCTACCGCTCTGCACTCATCAATCCTCTTTGTTACTTCTTCAAAAAACTCAATCAAGTTTGTGAGACATGATTTCCCAGCACAAAGCCATGTTGACTTTCCCTAATCAGTCCTTGCCTTTCCAAATACATGTAAATCCTGTCCCTCGGGATTCCCTCCAACAACTTGCCCACCACTGACGTAAGGCTCACTAATTTATAGTTCCCTGGCTTGTCTTTGCCATCCTTCTTAAACATTGGCAATATGTTAGCCAACCTCCAGTCTTCCAGCACCTCACCTATGACTATCGATGATAAAAATATCTCCCCAACAGGCCTAGCAATCACTTCCCTAGCTTCCCACCGAGTTCTCGGGTACACCTGATCAGGTCCTGGGGATTTATCAACATTAATGCGTTTCAAGATATCCAACACTTCCTCCTTGAGATCCTTCTTCAAAATAGAAGTTTGGGCTTGATGGTAGGGGGAGAAGAATATAAAGGTTTGGGATAGTGTAATTGGCAGGAGAGAATAAATAGTAAAAATATAGAAGAAAAAAGCAAAAGGATAAGCAATCTTTGCAGTAAAGAAACAAAGCAATTGCTCCATTATGTGTGAATGGCAGAAGTATGCATAGCTGTATCTCTGGGTAAAATACATTAAACAAACTTCGGACCATATTTCAAAAGATAAAGAATCAGACGGGTGTGGGGGTGGGTGGTCAGAATTCACCATTTGAAATAGTTGAACTCCAGTCCTGAAGGCTGTAAACTGTTTGATTGGTAATTTGAAGATAACATCCTGTTCTTCGAGCGTGTATTGAGCTTTATTAAAGCAATGCAGCTACCTTGCTTCAAGTCTGAAGAAGAACCCTATTCAACTCAAAATGTTAACTTTCTCCACAAATGCTGCCAAAATAGCACTTGCTCTTTTTATTTTGGTTTACCAGCAACTGAAATATTTTGCTTTTATCAATTATTGCCTTAATTAGCCTCTAATTCTTCAAATAGATCAGGTTACTTCATTTGATATACCAGTCTGTGTGATATTCTGAAGATCAGGTGCCTAAATGTACCATTTTGTTTGCAGTGGTGATGTTATGAGTCATCCTGATCTTTCACCAGAGGTGAATATGAAAGAACTTGGACCTTTGTTAGACCAAGAGGTTATGGAAAATGTCATGGACAAATATGCTAAAGCATTGAAGGTATGAATTAAGTGATGAATAGTAACACTCAAGTAATTTACTAAAGGTAAGCAACATTTTACAAGTGCAGGATGGCTTAAATCAAGACCCTCTTGCAAAATGCCTTCCTCATTTTGGTCAAATGTTTTGCATAACAAGGTTATTGTGCCCAAACTTGATCTCTCATACAGAAGGTGTGACGCTTTTATTATTGACAGCTCTTCTGGAACTGGAGGATATGGGTCAATGAGCAGAGTAAGAAGGATTTGTTCTCAGCTTAAGAAAATTAAACTTGAAACTAGGTCTCCAGCAAAAAATCATTTTCTTCAAGCCATGAAAAAAATGAAATCTTGCAGAGTTGGGAGTGGACAGTCAGGTGACCAATGTATCTCCACTCTGACATTTTTTTATCAAGGTTGTCATAACTATCAGGACCATTCATTATACTTTTTAGGGGTGGGGAAGCAGTGTTTGGAAACCAGCACAGCTTCGTAATTTAACTCTGCAGCCCCTAAATCAAAGTGGCTTTTTTTTTACTTGAGCACAAGGACATTGGAGGGTTGCTGCAATATGGACAGAATTGCATTTATGTCACTGGTTTTACAACTTGAGTTACTTTTTCAATTGTTCATGCTCATCTCTAGTCATTTATGATCTTGATTAATTGACCTTGAAGGTGGTGATGACATGCCTTCAACTGTTGCTGCAATCAGTTTTGTGCAGGTATACCCACAATCTTGTTAGGGAGGGAGTTTTGGGGTTTTGAACCTGTGGCACTGAAGGAAGAGAAATGTAGTTCTAAGTGGGATGGTGACTAGCTCGGATGGGAATTTGCAGGTGATGGTGTTCCCATGTATCTGTTGTTCTTGTCCTGCTAGATGGTAGTGTCATGGTTTGGAATGTGCTGTTAATGAATTTATGTAATGCACCTTAAAAATGGTATACTGCAACAATGCTGTCACTTTAAAAAGGTTATTTTGGGCCTTGTTTTTTTTTTTTTGAACAGATTGTAAAGGCAGAGATAACAAAGTCTAGGAAGTAACAGTTTAACAATGGAAGGGGATTGGACAGTTCTCCCAGTTCAGGTCTTTCCTGTGGTTTTTATTTTAGCTGTAGTAGTCGCAGTGTGTTTTGACTCCAGGGAGTTGTAAGCTTCAGTAAAGAACTCCTGACATTTTCCCTGAAATCTCTCTCTGAAAGTTGTTTCCTTCTGCCTGTAAGAATCTGTTGAATTTAAGAACATAAGAACTAGGAGTACGAGTAGGCCATCTCGCCTTTGGAGCCCACTCCACTTTTCAATGTGATCATGACTGATCTTTCCGTGGCTTCAGCTCCACTTACCCACCCTCTCACCATAACCCTTAATTCCTTTACTGTTCAAAAAATGATCTCTTAGCTTTAAAAACATTTACTGAGGAAGCCACTGGCATGGTGGCTCAGTGGTTAGCACTGCTGCCTCAGTGCCAGGGACCAGGGTTTGATTCCAGCCTTGGGCAACTGTCTGTGTGGAGTTTGCATATTCTTCCCCTGTCTGTGTGGGTTTTCTCCCACAATCCAAATATGTGCAGGTTAGGTGGATTGCCCATGCTAACTTGCCCAAGGTTTTAAGGGATACGCTTTGGAGGGTCAGTGTGGACCTGTTGGGCCAAAAGGCCTATTTCCACACTGTCGGGATTCTACTTCACTGGACATGGAATTCCACAGATTCCCAACCCTCTGGGTGAAGAAGGTCCTTCTCAATTCAGTCCTAAGTGTGCTCCCCCTAATTTTGAGGCTGTGCCCTCCTGTCCTAGTTACGCCTGGCAGTGGAAACATCCTCTCTACTTCTATCTTATCTATTTCCTTTAATTCTATTTGTTTCTGCACCCCCACCCCACCCCCATTCTTCCAGATTCCAATGATTATAATCCCAGTCTACTCAGTGTCTCCTCAAACCAGCCTCCTCAACTCCAGAATTAACCTAGTGAACCTCCTCTGCACATCTTGTGCCAGTACACCTTCCTCAAGTAAGGAGACAAAAACTGTATGTAGTCCTCCACCAGCACCCTATACAGTTGCAACATAACCTCCCTGCTTTGACACTGAATCTCTTTAGCAATGAAGGACAAAATTCTATTTGCCTTCCTAATTATCTGTTGCACCTGCAGACCAACCTTCTGTGATTCATGCACAAGGATACCCAGGTCCCTCTGCACAACAGCATGTTACAATTTTTTTGCAATTCAAATAGTCCTTTTTACTATTATTCCTGCCAAAATGGATGACTTCACATTTATTAACATAGTACTTCATCTGCTGGATCTTTGCCCACTTACTTAAACAATCTATGTCCCTTTTTCTGGAGTAGAGTGGTGCTGGAAAAGCACAGCATTTCAGGCAGTATCTGAGGAGCAGGAAAATTGACGTTTCGGGCAAAAGCCCTTCATCAGGAATATGTCCCTCTGCAAAGTTTCACAGTCCTCTGCACACTTTGCTCTGCCACTCATCTTCGTGTCATCCACAAACTTTGACACCGTATTCGGGCAAAAGCCCTTCATCAGGAATATGTCCCTCTGCAAAGTTTCAGTCCTCTGCACACTTTGCTCTGCCACTCATCTTTGTGTCATCCACAAACTTTGACACCGTATACGTGGTCCCCAACTCTAAATTATCTATGTAAATTGTGCATAATTGCAGTCCCAACACTGATCTCTAAAGCACGCGAATAGTCACTGATCGGCAACTCTTTTGTCACAAAGCTAGTCTCTTTTTTTTTCTATAAGCTCTTCCTTGGCTCTAAGACTGTCCTTTTTTTTCAGAGGGGCCGGACTCCAATCAGTTTGGTTTGGTACAGAGATGAAAAAAAGTTCTGTTAGCCGAACTGGGAATTTGTGTTGCAGACGTTTCGTCCCCTGTCTAGGTGACATCTTCAGTGTTTGGGAGCCTCCTGTGAAGCGCTTCTGTGATGTTTCCTCCGGCATTTGTAGTGGTTTGTCTCTGCCGCTTCCGGTTGTCAGTTCCAGCTCTCCATTGTAGTGGTCGGTATATTGGGTCCAGGTTGATGTGCTTATTGATTGAATCTGTGGATGAGTGCCATGCCTCTAGGAATTCCTTGGATGTTCTCTGTTTGGCTTGTCCTATGATAATAGTGTTGTCCCAGTCGAACTCATGTTGCTTGTCATCTGCGTGTGGCTACTAAGGATAGCTGGTCATGTCGTTTCGTGGCTAGTTGGTGTTCATGGTGTTCTGCACAAAACACTACATTGGACAAACAGGAAGACAGCTAATGATCCGCATCCATGAACACCAACTAGCCACAAAACGACACGACCAGCTATCCTTAGTAGCCAGACCCATCTGGTATCTTTCCAGGAAGGTGAATGTTGATCAACAGAAATATTCAACGGTGGAGAAAGACTTTAAGCTTGGAGTTGGCATTACAATATTTCTGTGTTTATATTGCTGGCAATGCATCAGAGACAACTGTATACACTGATCAAAACCCATTGACATTTGTGGAAAAATTTTAAGGACAAAAATGCCAGACTGTTTAGATTGAATGGCTGCAACAAGCTCCATGTGACAATTCATCACATCCATGTCAGTCGTCTTGCATGTTGTTGGCACTTCAGTCCTACCACGCAAGTGGAGAATTTTTCACCACACTGCTGGTTTGTGCCTTGTAGATGATGGACAGGCTTCGGGGAGTCAGGAGGTGAGTTATGATATTGTTGTTGTGCTAGTAATCCAGATACCCAGATAAAGCCCTGGAGCTGTGGATTGAAATCCTACCACGGGACATGGTAGAATCTGATTTTTGGTTTTAATTGCCGAGGGTGAGTTCCAGGATTTTGACCAAGCAACGTTATAGGAATGATGATTTTATTTCCAAGTGAAAGGAGTGAGTTACTTGCAGGTGATAATGATATGATTTGTCTGCTGCCCTTGTCCTTCTAAGTAGGTTAAAGGTTCAGAAACGGGGGCCTAAGGAGCTGTGGCCAATTTCAGCAATGAATCTTGGAAATTTCATATCAAGTCAGCCACTTTGGTCTGGATGGTGTCAAGTTAATTGAGTGTTGTTGGAGCTGCATTCATCCAGCCAGTTGGAGGGTATGCCATCACACCCCTGACTTGTGCCTTTGTAGGACAGGCTTTGGGAATCAGGAAATAAGTTGCTCACTTCAGGATTCCTAACATCTGATTTGCTCTTCTAGCCACATTATTTATATGGCTAGTCCAGCTCAGTTTCTGGTCAATGATAAACCCCTGAATGTTACTGGTGGGGGAATTCAGTGATAGTAATGTCATTAAATGTCTGCTCTTGGAAATGGATGTTGTGTAAATGTTACTTGTTAGCCCAAATCTGAATATTGCCCATGTCTTGCTGCATTTGAAAATGATCTGCTTCAGTGTCAGAGTCACAAAAGATACTCACCATTGTGGAATTGGCAATGAATATTACCATATGTGACCTGATGATAGAGAAAAGTTAATTGAAGTATTGTTGGGACCATGACACTACCCTAAGGCACTCCTTCAAAGATGTCCTGGAACTGAGATGACTGACCTCCAACAGCCACTGCCATTCTCCTTTATGCCAGATGTGACTCCCAACTAGTGGAGAGTTTTTCCCCTGATTCTCCTGCCTCTAGTTTTGCCAGGGTATCTTAATGTCCCATTAGTGAAAAGGAATAATTAGTATTGCCTCCCTTCAAGGGTTCAGCTCTTTGTCCATCCTAAAACAAGTTTGTAATGAAGTCAGAAGCTTATTTTTGATTTTTCTAGTGCCAATGAGCATCAGTGTTTAGTAAGTGCTGCTTGACAGCACTATTAATGACTTCTTCCATCCCTTTTAGATTAGATTAGATTCTCTACAGTGTGGAAACAGGCCCTTCAGCCCAACAAGTCCACACTACTCCTCCGAAGAGAAACCCACCCAGCCCCATTCTCCTACCTTATATTTACCCCTGACTAACGCACCTATCACTGGGGTGAATTTAGCATGGCCAATTGACCTAACCTGCACATCTTTGGATTGTGGGAGGAAACCGGAGCACTCGGAGGAGAATGTGCAAACTCCACACACACACAGGTGGGAATAGAATCCAGAACCCTGCTGCTGTGAGGCAGCAGTGCTAACCACTGAGCCACTGTGCCGTCCTTTACTGATGATCAAGAGTGGACAAACATGATAGTAATTGACTGGGTTGGATTTGTCCTGAATTTTATATGCAGAATAACACTCATCAATTTTAAATGTTATTGGAATATGCCAGTGTTTATATTTCTGGAGCATAAATCTTCAGTACTGTTAGCAGTATGTTTCAGAGCCCATAGCCTTTGCAGCATTCATTGCTTTCAGCAATTTCTTCATCACATGAGGTGAAGTAATTGGCTGAAGGCTCACATCTGTACTGCTCAGGACCTTTGGAGGAGCCTGAGATGGCGCATTAACTCTGCTCTTCTGGCTGAAGGTTGTGGTGGCAGTTGTTGATGCAGATGTTTCAGCCCTGTCGTTTCCACTTGTTTGGGCTCTCTCTCCATTTGAGAATGGAGATATTTGTGGAGCCTACTCCTTCAGTGAGATGTTTAATCCTTTTACCACTATTTAGGACTGGATTTGGCAACTCTGGAGAGCTTAGATGCTAATCTTTGTTTGTGGAATTGCATAGTCCTATCTGTCATTTGCTGCTTATGCTGTTTTGGCACACAAGTAGTCCTGTATTTGCAGCTTCACCAGGTTGATGCCTCATTTTAGGTACACCTGGTGCTGATCGTGGCGTGCCCTTTGACCCAGACTTGATCCCTCGGCCTCAGAGTAATGCAATATTCAGGCAGTGGGTTTGAAACTTTTGTTTTCTATTTAGCACAGAGATGGTGCCACATGGCATGATGGAAATTATCCCCAGTGGGGGTACATGATCTCTAAGGACTGTGTGGTGGTCACACCTACTGATACTGTCATGGATAGAGCATCTATGATAAGGGGAGTGGTCCTGCTATTGGGACCAGGCATAACCAGGGATGATGGTGTTACCTGGGGCATGTAAGGTCTGATTGTGATTATGGCCATGTTGGCTGTTGTTTAACAACTCCCCTAATGTTACTAATAGCTCCCAGAACTTAGCAAGGAGGGCTTTGCAGGGTGGACAAGGCTGTTAGCTGTTGTTGCTTATGGTGCCTAGGTTGATGCCAGGTGGTCAGTCCCATTTTTTTTCTTTTTTTCTTCTTGTTGATGGCTTCATGAGTATTTTCCTTGACCATTTCAGAGAGCAGTCACAAGTCAAACACTTTGCTATAGGTCTGGCATCTTTGTAGGTGTAACCAAGAAAAGACAGCAGATTTCCTTTCTTAAATGGCATTAGATTGTATTTTTTTTAAAGTCAAGAATGGTTTCATGGTCACTGTTAAACCTATAATTCCAAACATTTTTTTAAAAATTCAAATTCCACCAATGTCCTAGTCCACGTAGCAGAGATCCTAGCAATGTATTAATAGTCTGACGACAATACTATGACACCATTAATCTCCTTCACTTTCTATGTCCAGTGAAATACTTTTTCTAAAACGTTAGTGGGCGGCACAGTGGCACAGTGGTTAGCACTGCTGCCTCACCGTGCCAGAGACCCAGGTTCAATTCCCGCCTCAGGCGACTGACTGACTGTGTGGAGTTTGCACATTGTCCCCGTGTCTGCGTGGGTTTCCTCTGGGTGCTCCGGTTTCCTCCCACAGTCCAAAAATGTGCAGGTTAGGTGAATTGGCCATGCTAAATTGCCCGTAGTGTTAGGTGTAGGGGTAAATGTAGGGGAATGGGTCTGGGTGGGTTGCGCTTCAGTGGGTTGGTGTGGATTTGTTGGGCCTGTAAGTAATCTAATCTGTGGTTGGTACCACCGTTCCAAGTGCCTTCAAATTCTTGGTTTCTTTGCAGAGGCTTTAATGGCCCAAACAATTAAACTTCATGACAATGGAGTGATTCATCAGTGAGGAAAGCAAGCAATATTTGGAATACTTCAGGCTTAGCACAGATCATGGTAGTCTCCATCCATACTCATCTGAAATTGAACAACCTGAAGACATGGAGGACAGATCGCTTTGAAAAGATTACAGCTTAATAAGCACATTCACATTTGTAGATGTACTCCCTTCAATATTGAGCTCCATCTACACTTACCAGGAATGTGCATGATGCACGATGATACTCATCACATGACGTTTGCAATGGTTCCGTCACTCTTTGACTTAACATGAAAGGAAGCAGTACAAATTTCACATGACTGTGATAGAACATCACCTAAGCTATTATCTACATTAATAAACAATTGCAGGTCCGGGAGTTAAATTCCATACGTTCCAACTCTATTTTTAATCCCTGCCCTCCCTTTCATTGATCATGCAGGCTTGCCCCGGTCACTCAAGTGTTTCCTTTCTTCCTGGTGGTGGAATATAAATAAAGATTTACACATTTTAAAAAAAACCATACATTGTCAAATAGGGATTCTCAGACATCCACATTATTCTTAGAGAAAATGATCTGTTACTAACTGCACAAAAGAGCTATTAGTGATGGCAACACTAGATTTCAGCAATTTTCCCACCCTGAATAAATAAGAAATCCCCCAGTGTTTCAGTAAATGCACAGGAAAATCAATAGAAGATGGTAAAAATAAGAGATAAAGAACAAATTAGTTCTCAACCTCCATATTCTTGTGTGCTTCAATTTTTGTAGCATAAACAAATTTCATCACAATATATGGTCACACTCTGCATTGAGAATGCTATGATTATTGTGCTGCCCACTGTTCTATCACTTGTAGATGTGTTCCAGCAACAAGCAGGAAGAAGAATCCCTGACCCTGTTTTAGGGCTGAATAACTCCTCCTCTGATGATTGTGCATAGGTTATGATTTCTTTATGTCGGCTATACAGTAGTATAGATGATAGGCATGAACCTTGAGGGGGAGAAATGCCAGAGAGTTTGCATAGCATAATCATTTTAAATGCTGGATATACCAATGACATGGCACACTGACCAAAGTGTAAGGTGATATCTATCCTTCTCTGATGGCACTTGGACAAGTCTCAGTGTTGACAAGTAGGAGGTTTGTAGAACTTGTGTGGACAACTAAAGATGTGAAACTGTTTGAAACCTATAAATACCAGCTTATTGTAATCATATGCCTTGCTCTATCTAAGCACCATATGATCTATATGTCCTTGTTTGTTATTATCTGCCTGTACTGCTCACACAACAAATCTTTTCACTATACATAGGTACATGTGACTACAATAAATCAAATCAACTCTTGATCTGTCGGTTAAGATTTTAATTGGTATTTTTCAAGGCCTAAACACTCTCAATTTTTTGAAAGTTTGTTAATTTATAATAGGTTGCTATCATTGAAGCTGAACTGTTCTGAGACAGATGTTCTAGTGATCAACTAGATTTGCTTATACAAAGGAAGTGATAGTATGTGCGCAGCTATTACAAGATGAAAAAAGAGTCAACATTTTAACATTAATATTCTATGAACTGTAAATTTAACAATCACCTGAAATTATTGAATCTGTGTAGTTCAATCATAAAGTCACATCAAATGTCAAGGTTTATAAGTGAGAGAATTTTGGCCCTCTGAATTTACAGGTGATAATTTCAAACTGGATGAAAAATTCTTTGGAGGAAGAGAAGACAAAATTGCTTGAATTTGAAACCCGAGAGCCAGAATTAATGATGGATTGTTACCATTCTAATATGGCCTATGATATCACTCAGGTAAGCATCCCAACATTCCATACTTCAGTATATGCAAACAGAAGAAAGCCATTCAGCAACTCTTGGCTTGTTCAAAGGTTCATTGTGATTAGAGTTGACCAGTAACCTAATGCCATCCACATTATTGATTTCTAATGCTTAGCTAACAAAAATCTATCAATGTCCGATTTAAAATTTTTAATAGAGCAATTTTGAATGTTCTTTCTCTGGAACTCCTTTTGTTCTCTGGAACTGTAATTACAGTTCAGAAGGTGGTGGTGGGATTGGCTTGTTGAACTACTGTTGGAATGTGGATGCACCCTACAGTCCTGTTTGGAGGAAAATTCCAGGATGTTTCCTCAGCAATAATGAAAGAACGTTAATCCGGAACCACGCGTGATTTATGATTTAGAGGGGAGCTTGCAGATACTCCCATGTGGCCCTTGGCCTGGATAGTAAGATTTTATGGGTTTGGAAGATACTGTCAAAGGAGCCTTACCTACAGACTTGTCAGTCAGGAACAGGAATAGGCCATTCACCCCATTGGACCTGTTCTGTCATTCAATAAAATCATGGCTGATCTGACTAACCTCAAATCCACAGTCCTACCTGCCCAGATGGTAACTTTTTTCAAACCTTTGCTTAACAACCATCTATCCACCTATACGTTTTAAAAATATTCAAATACTTTGCTTCACCATCCTTTTTCGGGAACAGAGTTCCAAAACCTTGTAACTCTCCAAGAAAAAAAATCACCCAATGTGTTCTAAATGGACAGCCTCTGATATTTTTAAATAGTGATTCATACATAGAACATTACAGTGCAGTACAAGCCCTTCGGCCCTCGATGTTGTGCCACCCTGTCATACTAATCTGAAGCCCATCCCACCTACACTATTCCATGTACGTTCTTATGCCTATCCAATGACTACTTAAATACACTTAAACTTGGCGAATCTACTACTGTTAGATTACCTACAGTGTGGAAACAGGCCCTTTAGCCCAACAAGTCCACACCGACCCTCCAAAGACCAACCCACCCAGACCCAGTCCCCTACACCTAAAACTATGGGCACTTTAGCATGGCCAATTCACCTAACCTGCACATTTTTGGGCTGTGGGAGGAAACCAGAGTACCTGGAGGAAACCCACGCAGACTTGGGGAGAATGTGCAAACTCTACACGGACAGTTGCCTGAGGCAGGAATTGAACCCAGGTCTCTGGCGCTTTGAGGCAGCAGTGCTAGCCACCGTGCCACTCTAGTTCTAGATCTGTTCAGAAGACGAAGCCTCTTTTCCACATCTAATCTTTCAAGATGCCTCAATGTTCATTTCAACTAACGTATCTCTTCCTCTTCTAAACTCCCAATGGATGAAAGTCTAACCCTGAGCAACCTTTCCTCCTAAGATGAACCATGCATGTTAGGCATTAGTCTCATAAACCTTCTCTGAACTCCTCCAACTGCTGTCCTTCCTTAAATAAGGTATCCAAAAATGTACAAAGTAACTAATGTTCTGTTGAACTGAAGCAAAGCCTCCCTTCCTTGGTATTCAATTCTCTTTGCAATATATGATAACATTCTATTCGCTTTCTTAATTATTTTATGTGCTTGAATACCCTCCCTTTGAGATTTTATGCCTGAAGATATTAGATTCCTCTGCATCTCAGAGCTCTGAAATCACTCTACTTGGAAATTATGCTACTTTTTTATATTTCCTGCCAAAATAAGCAGTTTGTTATTTTCCTATAGTATATTCAATTTGCCACCTCTTTACTTGCTCGACCTATATTTTTGTAGCTACCTTGTGACTTCTTTCACCAGTTACCTTCCTACTTATATCGTGTCATCAGCGAACATAGCAGCTGTCCCTTCATCCAAGTAACTTATAGAGTCATAGAGATGTATAGCACGGAAACAGATCCTTCAGTCAAACTCCTCTGTACCAATCCAATATCCCAACCCAATCTAGTCCCACCTGACAGCACCTCTTCTCTATCCTATCTACCTGCAACTCTACTGTCAAGGAACTATGAACCTGCACTCCAAGGTTTCTTTGTTCAGCAACACTCCCCAGCGCTTTACCGCTAAGTGTGTAAGTCCTGCTAAGATTTGCTTTCCCAAAATGCAGCACCTTGCATTTATTTGAATTAACCTCCATCTGCCACTTCTCAACCCATTGGCCCATCTGATCAAGATCCCATTGTAATTTGAGGTAACCTTTGCTGTCCACTACACCTCCTATTTTGGTGTCATCTGCAAAACTTACTAACTATACCTCTCATGCACACATACAAATCATTTATATAAATGACGAAAAGTAGTGGACCCAGCACTAATCCTTGTTGCCTCCATATAAATTGCAAACAGTTGACATCCCAGTATTGGTTTGATTTATTTTCACGTATTTTGTTAGAATGTACAATAAAGAATGTTAAAGTGTCGCCAGTCTCAAGAACCATCTTAAAGCACAGAAAAATAACCCAAAACACTGAATATAGAGATGGACAAAATGAAGAAAGTGTTCAACTTTATAGTCCTCCTTGTGAAAATGGGCCTGGAGGCCAGACACTAGTCCACTTGGCCACCACTGCTGGCATGAAAGTCGCCACTCTTCAGTGCCATCTTGCGTCCACCAACATGCTCGCCATTGAGACCTTGATGGATCTTGCCAATGTAGATGCCACTAATGCTGCCAGGTACTGCGCCAACCCAAACTCTACTCCACTGCCACCATGAATCTGCTTTGGGCCCACCTCACTGCTGCTGATGTCACTGGGTCTCTTGCTGGGCCCAAACTTGCCTCCGTCTCCATGAGTATGCGCAGACTTCGCTGGAACCCAAACACACCTCAGCTACAGCAGCCGACAGTTAGTGCTAGGACTGCCTTGACAAGCAGAAGCCACTAGGAACCCAAACATGGCTTCATGCTGATGGGCCTATTTGCTGTCACTGTGACAGAGCTCTTCAATAAGCAGTAAGTAGAGAGAAAAGAGAGGGTGGAACAAACACAGAAATGAAAAGAAAAGCAGCAATAGGTCTGAGCAAAAGAGGCCCGAGCTCAGGTGGCACACTGCTTGTTATGTCTTGCCACCCCAAAAAAGACCGATTTACACCTACTAGGAAAAAGTGAGGACTGGAGATAAAGGACTTATGCCCAAAATGTCAATTCTCCTGCTCCTCAGATGCTGCCTGACTGGCTGGCTGTGCTTTTTCAGCACCACACTCTTTTTGACCTATTTACACCTGCTGTCTACTACTTGTATTGGAAAGTTGTTGCAGTGGAATTTGCTACTGACTTTGGAAGCAATGTGTGCCATTACAATAAACAAAAAACTGCAGATACTGGAAATCAACAACCGAAATTACTAGAAAACCTCAGCAGCTTTGGCAGCATCTGTGGAGAGAAAATAGAATTAACATTTTAGGTCCAGTGACACTTCCTCAGAACTGCACCCGAAATGTTATCTCTGCTTTCTCTCAACAGATGCTGCCAGACTTGCTGAGTTCTTTCCAGCAATTAATGTTTTTGTACCAGTATATCCTCTAAAGTGTAGTCTCCAGTATAATGCAGATCTAAACTGTAACAATTTATCAGGTTTTTTTTCAAACAAACCTTGCTGTATTGTATTAACTTAAGTTGCTAATAAAGTCCTCTGAGACAATTTCATAGCATCCAAAACAAGCTACTTATTCTTTGAAAAATGTTATAGAAAATATCAGGAATTTCTATGGCTGCAGCAACATCGCCCTCTAGTTATCACCACTAACATTACATGAGCTTTTTTCGATTATGCTTTGTACCTGACTTCTGCATTTTAATGAACTCTGTATAAAGATCCACAAATTTCTTTGGGTCTTCAACATTCTTAGCTTCAATATCACTTGAATAATAAATGATTTTTTTTGGTTCTACACAAACAAAGTCACACTTTTTTCTGCATTTAAATCATTCTGGCACAGTTTTGTACACTTATTTAATCTATCAATTTTATGTTTTATGAGTACTTGCTCCTGCTTAATGCTATTTACTGTGCCATCAATTTTTGTCTTTTGACAATCTTAAATATTTGGTCTCTGTGTTATCTCAGTTACAAATACAGTGAGTAGTTAAGGTCTCTGAACAGATATTTTGTGGCACATCACTCGTTACTTCCTACCAACCTTTTTATAACTTTTTTCACAATATACATGTTGCTGTCTAGGGCAGCACTTATTGCCCATCCTTAATTTCCCTTGAGAAGGGGATGATTTGATCTTCTTGCTTGAACCACATGTCCTGGGAGTGTATGCACATCCATAATGCTGTTAGGGAAGAAGTCTGCAGTTTTGACCAAGTGAAAGTGAGCAAACCGTGATAAAGTTCCAAGTCAGGATGGTGTGGCTTTTTTTATTTGGAAGAGAGCTGCCCTTGTCTTTTGAGGTGTTAAGAGGTCATAGTTTTGGATGGTGCTGGTGAAGAGACCAGTTTGAGTTTCTTGCATTGCATCTTGTATATGATATACAAAATATGAAGGTGATACACTCTCACACTCCCCCACCCCACCCCCCAATACCATCACAACAATATTGTTTCAGTGTTAGAATACATATTGGTGTGGGATAAATGCCACATTGGCCATCTCCAACGCAAAGTCAAGAACACTTTATTACAATCATGCACACAAAAGACTTTGTCTCCTAATGCTCTTGCCCTCTGTCTGACTCTCTCATACTCTGTATGGAACCTATCACCTTTTCTCAGACACAGACTAGTGGACAAGATCAGAAGTGAAAAATCAGATGAAGGCCTTGGGCTTATGAATTACAGTAACTTTATCTCCAACAAATCTATTAACCTTCTTAATTCTCCACAGCCTCTGTTAAGGAAAAGCATAGTAAATAATCATTGAGTTGTTAACAGAAAGGGGAAGGACTTGTCTCATCAACTTTATTAATTTTTCTTTGGAAAGGGTAAACAATAGAGCAGACTAAATTCTGCAGCTGCGAATTATTAAATTGTGAAGTCATTGTTGACTGTTGGGAAAAGTCATTTAGCTCACTTATGTCCTTCAGAGAAGGCAATGTCGTTGATTCTCAACTGCTGTCTGAAATGGCATAGCAAACCACTTCAGCAGCATGGACCCTCCTCAAAATATACGCATATATTAATGAAGTAAACAGCCAACAAATCGAAAAGCAAATGTTAGAAGATAACTAAGCCTTACATATTGTCAATCTCCTACATCAATTCAGCAGTTTAACAGGGGAAGAAAATTTATGCCTATCAGCATCAAATGTCACCAAAACTGCAGGAGCTAGTGTTGACATTACCACTACACATTAACAGATGTGTACCCTAACTGGTGGCACTCCATAGTACAGCCCATGAAAAAGATTCACCAAATTATAAGATGGAACTTTGATGTGCCACTGCACAGAAATCACTTTGCAGCTCCAGTGTGCAAGTTCAGCTTGGATTCCTGACATCATTGACCTGGTAGATACCAATGACTCAACAGTGCCATTGTTACCAGTATGGAAAGATCTTAACATCATAACTATTTGGGAGATTCAATCCACACCCATGGTGGTGAGAATGGAAGAGCCATAGGACTTTACTGTTCTAAGAGGAGAATGAAACAGAGATACCATCAGTAAGCAGATCAAGAACTACCACAAATATGTATCAGAGAGAGCACTGTCAGAAATACATTGTAATACCTGGATGCCAGCAAAAGTCTCTAAGATATGCAGTCAGCCCCAGTTATATGAAGTAATTATCAATCATGTTGTTACATTGTGAAGGAACATAAATGACTCAGACCAAAGAATAAGATACCACTTTTGCACACACAGTAAAGAAAACTGATGGTATCCAGCAGTAAGACAACCAAGTTGCCAGCCAAGAACCAGTGAGAATAACACATTCCTCTCCAGATGCAAATAGTTTCACTTGATTGAGGGGAATTGGCAAACCTCCAATGCATTATCAAAATTCTAGCTGTTTTGCATATTTAATTGTTGAATTGATGGTGTGCCTATGACTAATGATGTGTAACTTGTTGGGATTTCCTTTCTTTGAAAAAAGTGACATGTTATGTTATGCCTCACACTAGATGTGTGATATGTTTTAAAGTACATGTTCACGATGCCAGCATCATATCGCAGACTCCCATCTTGACATACTTTGTTCTCTTCCATTATGACACACTAACAGAAGCATGCTGCATTTCATCCAAATTGCTTAGGTTAAGCCAAGACATGCAAGTGTTTTGGTAGATGCTAGGTGCCTTAAGAATGTTTATTGCATTTTTCAGTACTATGTGACCTATGTCTTGTCCTTTGTATTACATGTGATAATGGTAGATCACCAATATTTGTCACAAGTTGGCATAACACCTCATAAACCTGTACCGAGTTTTGGTTTGTATGCATACAGACTATTATTTACAGTCCTAGCCACCATATTGTAAAAAGCTGATAGAGGCACTGAACACTGGGATACCAGAAGGTATACGAGGGTGAAGTATTTATCAAGGAAGTTTGGCATGTTGTGTCTTTTTTTCTTTGGAGAATGAAAATAGGCTGAGCAGTGATCTAATGAAGGTCACAAATTTCTGAAATGTTTTGTGAGAGCTGATGCAGAGAAAATGTTTCTTCTTGGGGCATAAAGCATAATTGGAGGCCATTGATGATAAAATAATCACCAAGATATCTGTTAGGGACTTCAAAAAAAATGACCTTACATGCGGAGTGATAAAAATATGGAACCAATAACCACAGTTGAAGTAAATACTACCCATATATGAGGGCGAGGGTGTAGAGTATTAGAGTTGATAGATTTAAATGTGAAAAGCTGGGATGAGGTTTATGGGGAGCATAAATCTTGGGCAAGGCCAATGGCCTGTTTCTGTGCCATATGCCCTACATGCTTGGGAAGAGGGCTCAGTGTTGGGTGCTTTTCTATTATGGTGTAACTTAATGGTTTAGATCTAAAAGTAGGAGGCATGAATGGAAATTTTGCACATGACACAAAAATAGCTGATAGTGAACAAGATGATCGTTGATTTCAAGGTGATATTAACGGTTTGGCTGAATCTCTGGAGAAGTGGCAAATGGAATTCAATCCAGAGAAGTGTGAAGTTATGCATTTGAGGAGGGCAAACAAAGCAAGAGAATACATAACAAATGTTAGGAAAATGGGAGGGGTAGAGGAAGTGAAACCTAATTACATGTCCACAGTGCTCTAAAGGTGGCAGCACAAGTAGATAAGGTGGCAAAGAAGGCACATGAAATGCATTTCTTCATCAAAAAAGGTAGTGAATACAAAAGCAGGGATTTAATGCTGGGATTCACATCTGCGGTTTTGGTATATAGTTCTTCTCAATGCATTACAGGAAGGACAGAAATTCTGTAAATAGAATATGAAAGAAATTTGCAGGTATATTGCAAGGAAAGATAGAATGCTAGGGCTGTTTCCTTTTAGAATAGAGGAAGCTGCGAGTGACTTAATGCAGGCATATAAAATAATGAGAGATTTGGACAGAGTAGACAAGGAAGACCTGGTTCCCTGAGTGGAGGGGTCAGTTAGCACTGCACAGATTTAGAAAGAATGGAAGAAGGCTTAGAGGGAACTGGAGGAAAATCTTTCACCCACACTGTGGTAGATGTCAGGAAATTGCTGCCCTGTTTGGTAATCAAGGTAAAACACCAACCTAGTTTTAAGAAGAATCTGAATCTGAAGGTGAAGAGCTGTAACACTCAATATTACAGGCCAGGTGATATCAAGTGGGGTTGGAGCAAGTGGCTAATCTATTCAGCTGGCACAAACATGATGGACTGACTAGTCTCTTGAAGAAATAACAAAGAGGATTGATGAGGGCAGAGCGGTGGATGTGATCCATATGGACTTCAGTAAGGCATTCAACAAGGTTCCCCATAGACTGATCAGCAAGGTTAGATCTCATGGAATACAGGGGGAACTAGCCATTTGGATACAGACCTGGCCCAAAGGTAAAGGACAGAGGGTGGTGGTGGAGGGTTGCTTTTCAGACTGGAGGTCTGTGACCATGGAATGCCACAAGAATAGGTGCATGGCACACTACTTACCATCATTAATATAAATGATTTGCATGTGAACATTAGGAGATTTGTTAATAAGTTTGCAGATGACACCAATATTAGACGTGCAATGAAGGTTATCTCAGAGTACAACAATCAGATGGGCCAATGGGCTGAGGAGTGACGGATGGAGTTTAATTTTGATAAATACGAGGTGCTGCATTTTGGAGTGCAGGTTCATAGATCCTTGAAAGTAGAGTTGCAGGTAGATAGGATAGTGAAGAAGATATTTGGTATGCTTTCCTTTATTGGTCAGAGCATTGAGTACAGGAGTTGGGCGGTCATGTTGCAGCTGTACAGGACTTTGGTTAGACCACTGTTGGAATATTGAGCGCAATTCTGGTCTCCTTCCTATTGGAAAGATTTGTGAAACTTGAAAGGGCTCAGTAAAGATTTACAAGGATGTTGCCAGGTTTGGATGATTTGAGCTATAGGGAGAGGTTGAATAGACTGGGGGTGTCCTCCCTGGAGCATTGGAGGCTGAGGGGTGGCCTTTATAGAGGTTTATAAAATCATGAGGGGCATGGCTAGGATAAAAAGACAATGGCATTTCCCTGGTGTGGAAGAGTGCAGAACAAGAGGGCATAGGTTCAAGGTGAGAGGGAAAAGATACAAAAGGGACCTAAGAGACAACCTTTTCACGCAGAGAGTGATAAGTTTATGGAATGAGCTGCCAGAGGAAGTGGTGGAGGCTGGTACAATTGGAGTGTTTAAAAGGCATCAGGTATCTGAATAGGAAGGATTTAGAGGAATATGGGCCAAGTGCTGGAAAATGGGAGTAGATTATGTTGGGATATCTGTTGGCATGGATAAGTTGGACCAAAATGTCTGTTTCCATGCTGTACATCTCTATGACTCTATGACTAATAGGGTCCTTTGCAGCCATATGTGTAGCTTCTGGTATGGGCATTTACACCACACTGCAAGTCTGACTGACAGTCCTAAATTATCTCAACAAAATTCTTCACATGCTCAGGAAAATATTGAGCAAATCTTGGCCCTTGCAGAATCAACAAGGTAATGCATGGCTTAGAAGGGTGGAAGCTGAGAAATTATTTCTGTTAGGCGGGGATACTAGGTATCATGGGCACAGCCTTAGGATTAGAGGGGATCAATTTAGAACAGAAATGAGAAGACATTTCTTCAGCACAAGAGTGGTGGGCCTGTAGAATTCATTGCCATGGAGCACAGTGGAGGCGGAGGCGTTAAATGTCTTCAAGACAGAGGTTAATAAATTCTTAATCTCACAAGGAATTAAGGGATACTGGGAGAGTGCGGGTAAGTGGAGTTGAAATACCCATCAGCCATGATTGATTGGCAGAGTGGACTCAATGAGCCGAATGGCCTTCCTTCCACTCCTATTTCTTATGGTCTTACGGTCTAACGTTTCTATGATGGCGCTTGAAAAATCTTCTTCACTTCCTGACAGATTTTCTGCTTCGTCTTCCTAGCCAAAGTGAAAAATAGAATTTGGATGAGCTTGTAGTTTGTCACACGTACTTTTAAATATTTAAGGAAATACACTCTCTGAAAAAGGGCTTAACTCATAAGGAGCTTTAGTAACTGTGGCTCTGTTTGACAAGTTTAGTCTCACTCCCTTCCTATCCTGAGCGATGTCAGGTGGCTAACTGTGGCAGTGCAGTGTGGTGGGAACACACTCTACTTCACACCAAGCCCTCTTTCAGCCACTGATTGTTCACTTGCTCTGACTATTCACATTGTCCACCTCTAAGGCCGGACTCACTCGATGAGGGCTTTCACATTACTTTGTGGATCCCACGAAAGTCTCTGTTGCCTCCCAGCAGTCCACAGGCCTTTGTTTTGGGCACTGCTGTTTTAAATACATCTGTGGATACTTTTTGATTTGCTTAGTTCCTTATTCATTCAAATAGATTTCTCAGATATGACTTGTCTTTTTACATTAATGGATCTCTCTAATCAGCTCAAATTTACCTTAGTTACTTGGAAACTCTTTTCTTAATTTAAATATTTCAATAACTTTTCTGCAACAAATGTTAGACTAATTACACTATTTTCCTGATTTGTCCCTCTCGCCATTTTACAATAATGGAGCTATGTTTGCTACAATTTTCTGGCCTAAGTCTTAAACTGAGAGAAATTCAGAAAATTGTGGCAAAAGACCAACAATATTTTCACCCATTTCTCAAAATAAAAACTCAGCTGGGTGTCAGTCATCAGGCCCTGGTCATTTTCTGACTTTAGTGCTGTTTTATTTTTGAATATGGTTTCATTGCTCACATTGACTTCAGTAAGTTCTCTCATCTCTGAATTGTTACAGTGGTGAAGGCAGCCATTCAGCTCAGCATATCAGTGCCAGTTCCCCCGATATGAAATTTGCTTAGTGTCACTCAACTGTCTTCTCCTCATAGCCCTGCGCACACTCTTCCTTTTTGGATAAAAGTCTAATTTTCTTTGATTAAACCTCCACTCTCTCGGGCAGTGTGTTTCAGATGCTGAACCATGTTTTCATGGTGCCTTTGCTTCTTTTACCAATTATTTTAAATCTATGCTGCCTTTTCCCAATCCTTTCTCAAGAGAATATTTTCTCCCATTATACTCTGTCCAGGCCCTCTGGTGGAATCTTCTATTATTCAGGTTAAAATGGATGTGAAAGTTCAATTATCCCAGCCTGTGGTTATCATCTTGACATATTTGGGATCAGAGTTGATAAAGGCTACTTGAACCTGGGCTGCAGGTAAACATTACGTTTTATTGAACATTGTCTTCTATGTACAGGAAAAGGCTTTTCACAAGCATAGTACCATCTCTCCATAGTCCAATTTGTCAAGTAATCCTGCACCACAGATGTAGACCACTCTTATTTACATAATTAGACATTTACATATTTATTTACATATGACATTAATACTTTACACTGCACCTCTACCCAAATGTGTGACTTCATCGCTGGTTTACAAAGAGAATTGTTGTTGTGGTTTCACAAGTCTACCTGATCATGTTCATTGCTCTCCGAGGAGTTGGAGAATCGAAACTTGCCAAGTTTTCTTTGAGATTCTGTAGACTAATGTGTGAGTTTCAGGTAATACCAGTTCATCATTTCAGGGTTTCTGAATAACTGATCTATTCTGTTGAAGATCTCCTCCTTGGCTCAGGTCTTGATGAGACCACATCTTGTTGTGTTTCCATCTTTGGTCTCCTTTTCCTAAGAAATGCTGCTCGGTAATAGAGGTGTGCAACGAAGTTTTACTAGACTGATTCCTGGGTGGACTTCACCAGTTTCCTCATTTTCCCTCCCCCACCTTACCCCAGTTCCAAACTTCCAGCTCAGTGCCATCCTCATGATCTTTCCCACCTGTCAATCTTCCTTCCCACCTATCTGCTCCACCCTCCTCTCTGACCTATCACCTTTACCCCTTCCTCCAGCCAACTATTGCACTCCCAGCCCCACCCCCTCCCATTTATCTCTACACCCCTGAGGCTTCCAGCCTCATTCCTGATGAAGGGCTCCTGCCCGAAACGTCGATTTTCCTGCTCCTCAGATGCTGCCTGACCTGTGCATTTCCAGCACCACTGTATTCTTGATTCCTGGGATTGCAAGGCTGATGTATGAAGCAAAATTGAATTGAGTAGGATTAAATTCACTGGTATTTGGAAGAATGAGGGGAGAGATTACTCCCAGGGTTATGAGCTAGTGAGGGCAGGAATAGGAGGATAAAGCAAATGAATGCATGGCTGAGGAGTTGGTGAATGGGAGAAGGATTCACATTTTGGGATCATTGGAAGCTTTTTGGGGGTAGAAGTGACCTGTACAAGAAGGACTGATTGCACCTATATTGGAAGGGGACTAATATACTGGCAGGGAGATTTGCGAGAGCTGCTCAGGACTTAGACTAGTAAGATGGGGGGTGGGACGCAAGGAGATCGGAAAGATTTCAATCCGAGACTGGTACAGTTGAGAAAAGAAGTGAGTCAGACAGTCATGGGAGGCAGGGACAAAGCACAGAACAAGGTAGGACTGATAAATTAAACTGCATTTATTTCAATGCGAGAGGCCTAACCGGGAAGGCAGATGAACTCAGGGCATAGATCGGAACATGGGACTGGGATATCATAGTGATTACAGAAATGTGGCTCAGGGATGGACAGCTTAATGTTCCAGGATACAAATGCTATAGGAAGGACAGAAAGGGAGGCAAGAGAGGAGGGGGAGTGGCGTTTTTGATAAAGAATAGCATTATTGCTGTCGTGAGGGAGGATATTCTCAGAAATACATCCAGGGAAGTTATTTGGGTGTAACGGAGAAATAAGAAAGGGACGATCACCTTATTGAGATTATATTATACACCCCCTAATAGTCAAAGAGAAATTGAGAAACAAATTTGTAAGTGTTATCTGTAAGAATAATAGGATGGTTATGATCGGGGATTTTAACTTTCCAAACATAGACTGGGACTGCCATAGTGTTAAGGGTTTAGATGGAGAGGAATTTAAGTGTGTACAAGACAATTTTCTGATTCAGTATGTGGATGTAGCTACTACAGAAGGTGCAAAACATGACCTACTCTGGGGATATAAGGCCCAGGACCTGATCAGATGTACCCTAGAACTCTGTGGGAAACAAGGGAAGTAATTGCTGGGGCTATTGCTGAGATATTTGTCTCATCGATAGTCAGATGAAAGGTGCCAGAAGACTGGAGGTTGGCTAACGTGATGCCACTGTTTAAGAAAGGTGGTAAGGAGAAGCCAGGGAACTATAGACCAGTGAGCCTGACGTCTGTGGTGGGCAAGTTGTTGGAGGGAATCCTGAGGAACAAGATTTACAAGTATTTGGAAAGACAAGGACTGATTAGGGATAGTTAACATGGCTCTGTGCGTATGAAATCATGTCTGACAAACTTGATTGAGTTTTTTGAAGATGTAACAAAGAGGATTGATGAGGGCAGAGTGGTGGATGTGATATTTGTGGACTTCCGTAAGGCATTCGACAAGGTTCCCCATGGGAGACTGGTTAGCAAGGTTAGATCTCATGGAATACAGGGAAAACTAGCCATTTGTACACAGAACTGGTTCATTGGTAGAAGACAGAGGTTGGTGGTGGAGGGTTGCTTATCAGACTGGAGGCCTGTGACCAAGCGGAGTGCCACAAGGATCAGTGCTGGGTCCACTACTTATCATCATTTATATAAATGATTTGGATGTGAGCATAAAAGGTATAGTTAGTAAGTTTGCAAATGATACCAAAATTGGAGATGTAGTGGACAGTGAAGAAGGTTACCTCCGATTACAACAGGATCTGGACCAGATGGGCCAATGGGAAGGACGCCACTTTGACTGAGACAACACATCCATCCTAGGACAAGCCAAACAAAGACACGCATGAGAATTTCTGGAAGCGTGGCATTCCAACCGGAACTCTATCAACAAACACATCGAGTTAGACCCCATCTACCACCCCCTGAGAAAAGGAACAGGAAGTGACTTCACTACAGGAAATGACATCACCAACCCAAAGAAACCCAAATGTATAAATAGAAAGCAGGAATTATCAGCAGTGTTTTGCCTGAGGCCCACTGAAGATGTAACCTAGTACGGGGACAAAACGTCTGGAAATGAACCTTCCAGCTCAGCAAGCAAACCTATATCCAACAGATTGACCTGATTGCTGAGACCATTTGTAAGACTTGTTTTATCTATTTCTGCCATTGATGCATAACCTGATAGCTTGCAATCAATTGCACTTTGCTCATGAATATGTTTATAATGTTGACTTTGTGTTTTAGAGAGTAGAAGATCCACTAAGATAGTTTAGTGCTTGTTTTGTTTGATTCTTTTTTTATTTTATATAGTAGTAATTTTTGTGTTGAATCTCATGGTTTCATTCTTCCAGTAAATAATGAAATTTCAGGTTTCTTATTTTCGAAAAAAGTTGTTATTGATTATAAGAAGGTCAAGGCACTTCACAGGAACATTTATAAAACAAAGTGGGACAAAGAACTATGTGAGGTAGTGGTGTGAAAAGTAATCAAAGTTTGGGCTGGGCACATTAGGGTGGCAAGGTGGTTTGGTGGTTAGCACTGTTGCCACACACGCCAGGGACCTGGATTTGATTCCAGCCTCTGGTGACTGTCTGTGTGGAGTTTGCATATTCTCCCATATCCTCTCAGTGGTTTCTTCCTATAGTCCAAAAATGTGCAGGTTAAGTGGACTGGCCATGCTAAATTTCCTAGAGTGTCCAGGGATATGCAGGCTAGGTGGATTAGCCATGGGAAATGCAGGGTAGGGGGTTGGGTCTGGGTGGGGATGGTCTTTGGAGTGTTGGTGTGGAGCTGGTGGGCCAAATAGCCTGCATCCACTTGGGAGGTTCTAAGATTCTATTCTGTGTGTGGTTTAAGAGGTGCCTCAAAGGAGAATAGTGAGTTGCAGAGTCAGAGAGGTATAGGAAGAATACTCCTGAGCTTGAGCCTTTATAACTGAAGGCACAGGTGCCAATGGTAGATTAAGTATTGTTAGAAATGGAAGATCATCTAAAATTGGAGACCAGATGTATCAGTGAGCCTCTGTAGAGGGTACAATGTGGGAGATGGTACAGACAAGGATTTGAGTTAAAAAATGAGCTGAGACAGGGATGAAGTTGAGAAAATAACATGTGACAACAACCCACAACTACGACAACTAACACCTGAGCTACAAATGTTTATGCAAACCTTGAACAGCAGTTCCAACTAGAACTTTCAAGTTCTTTTTTGTTTTTGTTTTGTTTTCCTTTTTTAAAACTTTAAGGTGAAGGAAAGTAATAAAAGTCTACAGCATAAAAAAGGGCCATTTGGCCCATCAAGTTTGCGCTGATTGAAAACAACCACCTGACCCATTTTCCAACCTAATCATGTGAGCCATGATCTTTTAATGGTGGAGCAGGTTCAAGGGGCTGAACAGCCTACTCCTGTTTCTGTTTGTTATGGTTTTGTAGTCACTTGGCCCATAGTTTTGGCATCACAAGTATACATCTTAATATTAAAATGTTATCAACATGTCTGCCTCTACTGCCCTTACAGGCATCATGGCCTGGTTTCCCATCATCTTCACATCTCTTGTAAACATCCCACCTCTTAGCTTAAACTTCTGCCTCCTGTCATTGATCCCTCCACCAAAGGGAAATGTTTCTTAGATGGAATTCATCCTTGAAGATGCTGACAATTCACCCTAATGTCAGCACAATAAGAGTGGGTCTGGTATCTTGTATAGTAGTCACCACTTACTCACTGATCTCGTGAATCATTACATTATATACGTTTTGTAAATTTAGTCAGCTCTATTAAGGTAAATAAAGTATGAATGTACAATAATTGTAATGTCATTCCTGAATAATTTTATTTTGCAGATGGTTTATGAATGTCTGAAAAACGTAGACCACATCAGCAAAAAACTGAAGGGCAAAGCTTTACATATCTGCTTTGATGAATTAGAAAATTTAATACACTGGTAATTTTTATACTAACATTGTAGCCTGTTTTAGAGTCATTTGTTTTATAGTGTTGATGGCACTGGAGATTTTGTACCAGAATCACTTAATTTTTCCAAGCGAAACAGCATTGATTAAAGTGCATGGCTATTAAACCAGTATGAAAGTAGAAGTTGTTCCACAGGAAATAAATCAAATGTACAAACAAAGGAACAAGGGGAAGGAACAGGCCTTTTAGCCCCTTAAGCTTGCTGTCCTATTTAAAAATATCATAGCTGCTCTGATTGTAACCACAAGTCAATTCTGCTACTTACCTCTGATTAACTTTTTCATCCCCTTGCTTACCAGGGATCTATTAACCTCTGCCATACAAATGTTCTCAAAGGTTCTGCTTCCACCACCTTTTCAGGAAAAGTGTTCCAAAGACATTCTACCTATGAGAAAAAAATTTATCACATTACTGTTTTAAATAGTTGGCCTCTTTAGTTTTAGACAGTGACCCCTAGTTGCCTATTCTTCCAGAAGAGAAAACATTGTCTCCATATCGAACTTGCCAAGACTTCTCGGATCTTGTATGTTTCAAGCAAGTTGCTCCTTACTTGAATGCAAGTTTATCCTGTCCAAAACAAAAACTCAGTGCTGAAGGAATTCAGCATCTATAAAGAGAGAAACAAAATTAATATGACTCACTGAAAGAAGGGTTTTATATAGGTCTCAAAAGCGAAACCCGTTTTGATGTCCACAAATTTTGCCAGAGCACCTACGTTTCTCCAACATTCTTTTTGTTCCTGATCCCCAGCATCTGCAGTATTTTGTTTATTTTATCCAACCCTTCCTCCGAGGATAACACATTCAATCCTTCTCTGACTTTCCATGCATTTACGTGCTTTTTCATATAAGGAGACCAATACTCTACATAATGCTCCAACTGTCATCTCATCAATGCCATAAATAACTGAAGTCCAAACTAACCTTGCAAAAAAATTCTATTAGCTTTCCTAATTATTTACTGTATCTGCATACTAGCTTTTTGCAATTTGCAGATCCCTGTGTGTCTCAGCTGTGCAAACTCTCACTATTTAAATAATATACTTTATTATTCTACCTGCCAAAATGGACAGTTTCTCATTTTCACGCATTATACTCTATTTGCCACATTTTTGCCCAGTCACTTTTTTTTTAGATTAGATTACTTAGTGTGGAAACAGGCCCTTTGGCCCAACAAGTCCACACCGACCCGCCGAAAAGCAACCCACCCAGACCCATTCCCCTACATTTACCCCTTCAACTAACACTATGGGCAATTTAGCATGGCCAATTCACCTAGCCTGCACATTTGTTTTTGGACTATGGGAGGAAACCAGAGCACCCAGAGGAAACCCACGTAGACACGGGGAGAATGTGCAAACTCCACACAGACAGTTGCCTGAGGTGGGAATTGAACCTGGGTCGCTGGCGCTGTGAGGCAGCAGTGCTAGCCACCATGCCGCCCCGAAACCTATCTATATCATTTGTAGCCTCGTATGTCCACTCCAAAACTTATCTCTTTTTATCTTCCTTTTCATTACCTACCTTTTGTTTCATCAGTAAATTTGTCAACTGTACATTCCATCAATTCATCCAAATCAGTTTTAGGAATTATAAGTAGTTAAGGTTCCAGCACTAATCCGAATGGAACACCATTCATTGCAATCTCCCATCCTGAAAAAGGTCAGTTTTTGCCCACTCTCTAGTTGGCTAACAGTAAGCAATCTTCAATCCATCCCAATATTCTGTGCTCCTACACCATAAAGTTTTATTTTCTGCAATAATTTTTGATGTGGCACTTCATCAAATGCTTTCTGGAAATCTAAGTACATTTACAGTTCCCCTGTGTCCACAGGACATGTTATTTCCTCAAAGTACTCCAATTTGGTAAATTATGAATTTTCCAGTGCGAAAGCACATTGACTCTGCCTGATTACGTTGAATTTATCTAAAGCCCCTGCTATAACTTCTTTCAATGTAGCCTCTAACATTTTTCTCTTGTCAGATGTTAAGCCAACTGGCTTGGAGTTTCCTGGTTTCTGTCTTTTTTCCCTTTTTTAGAATTGAACTATTATAAAATGTATTTCTATTATAAAAATATAAACTAACTAAATAAATTATCTTCCAATCTAATCGGCCCTTGCCCAAATAAAGGTTAAATCTTTCAGCCCTGTCACTGACTGATTTTATATCTGTGTTAGCTGTGCAGCCAGGAACATAAGGAATCTTAATTATCCTCATTGAAAAGTTTTCAGTCCTAGTCTGCATGCTTTCAATCTTTTTATCATTTTTGTTACTCATCTTTTGAAAATAATGTAAGGTCATAAATAATGAAATGCCGTGCCATTCAGTATTTCCTTTCATTCAAAGTGGTAGGAGGCTACAACTTCAAGTTGCAGGTCAGAGGAAGAATCCTTCATCGCATTTAATAAAAAAAAAAATTTGAATTTATACTTGAGGTGCCATAACACCTGTAAAACCAAGAGCTGCAAAGTGGGATTATTTGGGTCTTTTTCAGTTGACATAAGCACAGTAAGCAATTAGCTTCCGTGTATTCTATAAATATTACTTTATTTTTGGGTGTAAATTTATCACTGTTAACAGGGTATTTGGTCATTTAGTCTTTATCAATGTTTATGCTTTATGTGAGCCTCCTATCCTACTTCAACCTTGCAAGTCATTCTGTTACAATGCACGATTCATCAGCACAAATTGGCTATTACGTGATTGATGAATTGTGGACGTTGTTTGGGTAATGCAAACTTTCTACTGAAAGGATATAGTGATTTTCTATTAGCAGTCTTTTACAGGATGATTTTCCATAGCAGTTTTCATAACGTGATTTCCTATAGCGCAAGGTTGCAGAGGAACACAACCGCCATGTTACAGCAGGACAACCTGTATCTACATAATTTGGAGATGCCGGTATTGGACTGGGGTGTACAAAGTTAAAAATCACACAACACCAAGTTGTAGTTCAACAGGTTTAATTGGAAGCACTAGCTTTTGGAGCACTGCTCCTTTATCAGGTGGTTGTGGAGTACACAATTGTAGGACACAGAATTTATAGCAAAAGTTTACAGTGTGATGTAACTGAAATTATACATTGAAAAATGCCTTGATTGTTTGTTAAGTCTCTCATCTGTTAGAATGACCATGTTAGTTTCACTTCTTTCATACGTAAATCACAAAACTTTTTTTAAAAGTTACCTTCTTAGGTTAACTGTAACAATTGGTGTCAGCCCAGATAAGATGTTGAAGGTGTTAGCCCCCTGTGTTCTGTTGTCTGTGCCATAATGTTTAAACTGATTCTAATCTAAAAAATGAGTTCAGAGTCTTGCATGGATTCATGCAGTTTTTGAGCAAAGTACATTGTAAATCTGCAAGTACAAATTCAACCCACAAACGTGTTTTTTATGTGTGTGTGTCTGTCTCTGTCTGTCTGTTTGTGAGAGAGAGTGTATATGTGTATGTGTGAGTATAAAGGGATCTAAGTCTGTGTGTGTATGTAGGAGTCTCTGTGTGTGTGTGTGTATAGTGCAATGATGGTCACCTGTAGTGTGACATGAACCTAAGGTCCCGGTTGAGGCCCTCCCTATGGGTACCGAACTTAGCTGTCAGCCTCTGCTCAGCCAATTTTCGCTGCTGCCTGTCCCGAAGTCCGCCTTGGAGGATGGTCACCTGAAGGTCCAAGGTTGAAAGTTCTGGACTGCTGAAGTGTTCTCCAAGTAGAATGGAACACTCCTATCTGTTGATTGTTGTCCGGTGCCCATTCATCCGTTGCCATAGCCTCTGCTTGGTTTCACCAATGTACCATGCCTCGGGGCATCCTTGTCTGCAGTGTATGAGATAGACAACGTTGGCTGAGTCACATGAGTACCTGCCAAGCACAAGGTGGGAGGTGTCCCCACGCGTAATGGTGGTATCCATGTCCACACTCTGACACATCTTGCAGTGCCTGCCATGACAGGGTTGTATGGAGTTGTCCTGAAAGCCGGGCAGTTTGCTATGGACAATGATCTGTTTGAGGTTTGGTGGTTTAAAGGCGAGCAGTGGAGGTGTGGGGAAGGTCTCGGCGAGGTGCTCATCCTCATTGATAATGTGTTGCAGGTTGTGAAGAACATGGTGTAGTTTTTCAGCTCCTGGGAAGTACTGGACAACAAAGGGTACCCTGTCAGCTGCAGCACGTGTCTGTCTCCTGAGGAGGTCATTACGGTTCCTTGCTGTGGCACGTCGGAACTGGCAGTCGATGAGTTGCGCATCGTACCCCGTTCTTATGAGGGCATCCCTGAGTACTTCCAGGTGCCCGTCATGTTCCTCCTCATCTGAACAGATCCAGTGTACATGTAGGGCTTGTCTATAGGGGATGGCTGTTTTAATGTTTTGGGTGGAAACTGGAGAAGTGCAGCATTATAAGGTTGTCTGTGGGCTTGCGGTAAAGTGTGGTGCTGAGGTGCCCATCCTTGATGGAGATGCATGTGTACAAGAATGAGACAGATAGTAGAGAATAGTCCATGGTGAGTTTGATGGTGGGATGAAACTTGTTGATATCACTGTGTATATTTATCAGTGACTCCTCGTCATGGGTCCAGAAAAAGAAAATGTTGTTAATGTATCTGGTGCATAATGTTGATTGGAGGTCCTGCATAGATAAGAAGTCTTGTTTGAACCTGTGCATGAAGATGTTGGTAAATGTGGTCTCACTCACTCATTCACTCTCACACATCCTCACTCATTCACTCTCATACATCCTCACTCTTACACATCCACAGTCTCTCTCAGATACTCTCAACATTACACTCACACACACATATACACTCTCTCACAGACACTCCCAACTCCACCCCCACCCAAACACAGACACACACACACACAAACTTTGTGGCACAGACAACAGAACACAGGGGGCTAACACCTTCAACATCTTATCTGGGCTAACCTGAGTTAACCTGAGAATGTAATTTTCAAAAAAGGTTTTGTGATTTACATTTTGAAAATAGTGAAACTATCATGATCATTCTAACAGATGAGAGACTTAACAAACAATCAAAATATTTTTCAATGTATAATTTCAGTTACTTCACACTGAAAACTTTTGCTATTAATTCTGTGTCTTACAATTGTGTACTCCACAACTACCTGATGAAGGAGCAGCGCTCTGAAAGCTAGTGCTTCCAATTAAACCTTTTGGACTATAACCTGCTGGTGTGTGATATTTTTTAATTATCTTGTTAGCATTATCAACAACAGCTTTTATTTAGATAACGCTTTCAGTACAATAAAATATCCTAAGGCAGTCCACAGGAGTGCTTCAACCAACATGTAACACTGTTTGGAAATGGGATATAAAAATAGATTCAGGAATTTTACCCTTTCCATATTTACCTTTGGCAAGTGATTCCACTATTAGAAGTATTCAATTTAATCTCTTGTTTACACTTTTGATGTCACCATTGAGAATTAAGTATGCTGGTAAATTGGGACTTGGTTAAATTTGGAGTAATTATTTATGGAGGGGTAAATTATTATATGTTGGAGTAAATGTTTTATTATTTAAAATACCACACTTTATTTTCATTACGATTAAACAGACTAATTTTGATTTATTTTTCAAGCTATCATCAGGACCTCGTAATGAGCAAGCCAAATGTAGTGCCTGTTTTGGTGGTAGGCCTCAACACCTGTATTGATTTGAGGTAATTTATTCTAATGACTGACTGACTGATTATTAAAGAGCATAAATAACATTATATTTCTGTTAGTATCATTCTTGAAATCTGGAATTAAGAGTCTATTGATCACCATGAATCCATTGTCAATTGTCGAAAAAGCCCATCTGGTTCACTCATGTCCTTTAGGGAAGAAAACTGCAATCTTTACCTGGTCTGGTCTACATGTGACTCCAGATCCACAACAACATGGCTGACTCTTAATCACCCTCTGGGCAATTAGGGATGGGCAATAAATACTGGCTCAGCTAGCAACGCCCACATCCCATGAATGAATAAAAAATAAGGAAGAGTTAGAATGCCAAAATAATTCATTTTCAATTAACTGCTTTGAAATGTAGCTGCTGTTCCAGTGTACAAATGGATCTAAACAAAGAGTGAGAAAATGCCCCAGTACTTTGGGCTCTTTTTTAATGATTATTGATCATTAGAAAACTGGTAGAATTCCCTTCCTCCTCGTCAGATAATAACTGTTGGATCTTTTATGTCCAACTGGACCTTAATGTAACACTATGTTAGTCTTGCATTAAATTGTCAGCCCTGAAAATGTTCTGAAGGCTTCAGGGACACGTTAGGCACTGGAGTGGACCAGCACCTTCAGCATGCTCTGCCATTCAATTAAATGTGGTCTGCAACTTAATTCTGTCTACCTATTGCCCAATACATTAACTGTGAATTACTCTACATGGAAGAGTTTCAAATTTCAACTACCCTTTTGGTATTTTTTCGGCGGCCGTTGGAGGGGGAGGAGCAACAGCAAGGGCCAGTGCCCTGACAGGAAGGTAAACTTTGTAAATATAAAAACTTGTCTCGGACGTTTCAGGTATATATTTTGGCAGCAGCTGAATCCCGAGACACTATGTGTAGTGTCTCCCACCTACCCTCCACCTCTAACCAAAAAAAGGACTCTCGTGTTGCTAAAGTAAGGTGTTTGAATTGATATTTCTTGTGTATCGGTGATTAATTAAAAGTTTACTATTAGTTGGTTAATTGAATAAGACGACAGAGAAGTACTAGAAATTATTTAAGTCATATATTTGTATAATTAATTAAATAAGTAGAGCTGGCTGGACAGGTGATGTGCTGGAGCTGTATGATGTGGGAGCGGGCTGATCCCATTGTGAACGGCAGTGACAACATCTGCAGCAAGTGTTCATTGTTGGAAGAACTCCGGATCAGAATTGATGATCTGGAATCTGAGCTTCAAACACTGCGGCACACCCGGAAGAGTTACATGGACGCTTTGTTTCAGAAGACAGTCACACCCGGCAGATTATGTAATTCAAATTCAGTTAATGATCAGGAACAACAGAGTATAATTGTAAGTGAGGCAGGTAGGGGGATTCTGAGTTCAGGAGTGGAAGAGTCTCCACACTTGATCTTGTCCAACAGGTGTGAGATTTTTGTTCCCTGTATGGATGAAGAAAAGGGCTGTGGACAGGATGAGCCAGCTGACCACTGCACCATAGTGCAGACGGCCATTTAAGAGGGGGTAGCAAAAAGACAAGTAGGGATATAGGGGATTCAGGGGACACTGGATTCTATAATTTGGGGAACATGTAGTATCTTTTGTGAGCAGGATTGGGAGTCCCGCATGGTGTGTTGCCTGTCTGGTGTCAGGGTGCAGGACATCTCTGACTGGCTTGAAAGGATATTGGAGCGGGAGTGAGAGGATCCAGTTGTTGTGGTCCATGTTGGCACTAATGACATAGGCAAAGCTAGGAAGGAGGACCTGTTTGGGGAGTATCAAGCACTAGAAAGGAAATTGAAGAAAATATCCTCGAGGTCATAATCTCTGGATTACTGCCCGAGTCACGTGCAAATTGGAATAGGGAGAAGAAAATTAGAGAAGTAAACACATGGCTAAGAGATTGGTGTGGGAAAGAGGGATTCCATTTCATGGGACATTGGGATCAGTTTTGCCACCGGGGCAATCTGCACCAATGAGACGGTCTCCACCTGAACCAATATGGAACCAGTGTTCTGGCCAAAAGGATTAATAGGGTGGTGACTAGGACTTTAAACTTGAGTCTGGGGGGAAGGGAAAGGGAAAGCAACATGGAGTATGGAGTCAAGTAGAAAGATAAGCAGCAGGTTAGCATGTGTGAAGGGTTTAAGTCCGAGGCAGACTAGGAATGAAGCAAAAAGGAAGAATAACCTAGGACATATTACAAGAGGTGATGGAAATGATGAGGATAAGAAAATTAGCATTAAGGCACTTTACCTGAATGCTCGTAGTATTCGTAGCAAAGTAGATGAATTACTGGGGCAAATCATCGTGAATGACAGGCAGTTAAACATCCAAGGATTTACAATTTATTGAAAAGACATGGAGGTGGGCAGAGGGGGCAAGGTTGCCTTGTTAGTTAAGAATGAAATTAAATCTATGGCACTGAATGACATAGGGTCAGATGATGTGGAGTCTGTGTGGGTGGAGTTGAGGAACCACAAAGGCAAAAAAACCATAATGGGAGTTACGTACAGATCTCCCAGCAGTGGTCAGGACCAGGGGCACAAGATATACCAGTAAATAGATACGGCACGTCAGAAAGGCAAGGTCATGGTGATTATGGGGGACTTCAATATGCAAATTGACTGGGTGAATAATGTTGCAGGTGAATACAAAGAAAGGGAATTCATGGAATGCTTACAGGATGGCTTTTTGGAACAGCTTGTGATGGAGCCCACAAGGGAACAGGCTATTCTGGTCTTAGTGCTATGTAATGAGGCAGACTTTATAAAAGATCTTAAAGTAAGGGAACACATAGGAGGCAGTGATCATAATATGGTAGAGTTCAATCTGCAGTTTGAAAGAGAGAAGGCAAAATCGGATGTAATGGTGTCACAGTTAAATAAAGGTAATTACAAGGGCACGAGAGAGGAACTGACAAAAATCAACTGGAAGTAGAGCCTAGTGGGGAAGACAGTAGAGCAACAATGGTAGGCATTTCTGTGTGCAATTGAGGACACAGTACAGAGGTTCATCCAAAAGAAAAGAAAGATTATCCTGGGGGAATTAGACAGCTGTGGTTGACAAAGGAAGTCAGGAAATGTATCAAAGAAAAAGAGAGAGCCTATAAAGTGGCCAAGAAAGTTGGGAAGACTACAAAAACAAACAGAGGATAACAAAGAGTGAGATAAGGAAGGAGAGGATCAAATATGAAAGTAAGCTAGCCAGTAATGTTAGAAATTATAGTAAAAGTTTCTTTCAGTACATAAAAAACAAACGAAAGACAAAAGTAGAAATAGAGCAGCTCCAAATTGATGTCGGAAAGCTAGTGATGGGAGATAAGGAAATAGCTGCAGAACTTAATAAATACTTTGTGTCAGTCTTCACAGTGGAAGGCATGAGTAATATCCCAACAATTAAGGAGAGTCAAGGGGCAGAGTTGAGTATGGTAGCCATTACAAAAGAAGAAGTGCTAGAACAGCTAAAAGGTCTAAAAATTGATAAATCTCCTGGACCCGATAGGCTGCATCCTCGAGTTCTGAGGAAAGTCGCTGAAGAAATAGAGGAGGCGTTGGTTGTAATCTTTCAAAGATCGCTGGAATCAGGGAAAGTGCCAGATGATTCGAAAACCGATGTTGTAACCCCCCCCCCCCTTGTTCAAGAAAGGATCAAGACAAAAGATGGAAAATTATAGGCCAATTAGCCTAACCTCGGTTGTAGGTAAAATTCTAGAATCCATCATTAAGGATGAGATTTCTAAATTCTTGGAAGTGCAGGGTCAGATTAGAACAAATCAGCATGGATTTAGTAAGAGGAGATTGTGCCCGACAAACCTGTTTGAATTCTTTGAAGAGGCAAAAGGCCTTTGATAAGGTGCCTCATGGGAGGCTGCTGAGTAAGGAGAGGGCCCTTGGTGTTTGAGGTGAGTTACTGGTATGGATTGAGGATTGGCTGTCTGACAGAAGGCAGACAGTTGGGATAAAAGGTTCTTTTTCGGAATGGCAGCTGGTGACAAGTGGTGTCCCGTAGGGTTCAGTGTTGGGGCCACAGCTGTTCACTTTATATATTAATGACCTGGGTAAAGGGACTGGGGGCATTCTGATAAAGTTCACCGATGTTACGAAGTTAGGCAGACAGGCAGGTAGTTCTGAGGAGAGAGGGAGGCTGCAGAAAGATTTAGACAGTTTAGGAGAGTGGTCCAAGAAATGGCTGATGAAATTCAATGTGAGTAAATGCGAGGTCTTACACTTTGGAAAAAAGAATACAGGAATGGACTATTTTCTAAACTGTGAGAAAATTCATAAAGCCAAAATACAAAGGGATCTGGGAGTGCTAGACCAGGATTCTCTAAAGGTTAAGTTGCTGGTTGAGTCTGTGATTAAGAAAGCAAATGTATTGTTGTCACTTATCTCAAGAGGGTTGGAATATAAAAGCAGTGATGTACTACTGAGACTTTATAAAGCTCTGATTAGGCGTCATTTAGAATACAGTGTCCAGTTTTGGGCCCCACACCTCAGGAAGGACATTCCAGCATCGGAGCGTGTCCACCGGAGATTGACACGGATGATCCCTGGAATGGTAGGCCTAACATTAAATGAATGGCTGAGGATCCTGGGATTGTATTAATTAGAGTTTTGAAGGTTGAGGGGAGATCTGATAGAAACTTACTAGATAATGCATGGCTTGGAAAGGGTGGACACTGGGAATTTGTTTCCATTAGTGGGGATACTAGAACCCATGGGCACAGCCTTAAAATTAAAGGGGCTCAATTTAAAATGGAAATGAGACATTTCTTCAGCCTGAGAGTGGTGGGCCTGTGGAATTCATTGCGATGGAGCGCAGTGGAGGGCGGAACATTAAATGTCTTCAAGGCAGAGATTGATACATTCTTAATCTCTCAACGAATTCAGGGATACGGGGAGAATGCGGGTAAGTGGCACTGAAATGCCCATCAGCCATGATTGAATGGCGAAATGGACTCTATGGGCCAACTGGCCTTACTTCCACTCCTATGTCTTATGGTATAAAAGTGTTTCCCAGTTTCATTCCTCAAATGACTAGTTGTAATTTTTAATTTGTGCTACCTATCCCTATACTTCTGGACCAGAGGAAATAGTTTGTTCACAACTTCCTTTCTTCCCCTTAAAGCTCGGTATTCTAAACTGAAGAGGATATAATCCTGTTCGTGAAATCTTTCCTTGCAAGGGCGTTTGGAGCCCCTGAACCCTTGTGGTAAACCTTCTCAGCATTTGGTTCAAAGACACTAAATATCCTCTTTTGAGGTGTGGACCCCGAAACTATGTGTGTGTGTCATCTAACAGGGCGTTGTATAGCTGCCATATGACTTTTACAGCCTTTGCATTTTAGTCTTCTTGACATAAAAACAAACATTCCATCAGTCTTTTTGATTATTTTATGTACCTTTTCATGACATATTAATTATCTGATTTCACGGACCCTCCCGTAACTTTTGTGTTTCATTATTTCTAGTTTTTATTTCAGCATTTAGAAGAGGCTTTGTTTTATTCTTTATAGGTCCAAAGTAAATAAGCTGACAGCTTCCTGCATTAAAATTAATTTTACACAATTGTCCCATTCATTGGATCTATCAGTGTTTCTTTATTAATTTTATGCTTTTGTCTATACTGCTTACAATGGCACCTATTGTATCGTTAGAGTGTTTGAATATGGCTTTTTATTTCAGCATACAAGTTATCAATAAATGTGTTGAATAGTTGAGATCCTAACACATTTTTACAGGATGCCACTTATAACTTCCTGCCAGTTTGAGTACCTACACATTATGTCTACTCTTCCCTGTCACTCAAAAGATTTCGTAATCTGATTAGCAATTTGTCGTAAAGTCCATAAACTACACCACTTACTCTTGTTTATGGGGTATATAAATCAAATGGCACTTTGAGGTCCGTATGAAGAGCATCCTTGGACATTCCTCTATCCACTGCTTTAGTCACCTCTTCAAAAAATTCAGTTAAGTTTGGCAGGTATATCCTAGTCTCTGTATAATACCTAGAGTCGAGCTTAATCTTTTCGTTTCATCCCTGGGATGCAAGTATTGCTATAGAGGCCAACAATAATCATCATTATTTAATTGTGTTTGAGTAGATATGGGTAGGCCACCTTTTTGAACAGCTGCCATCTATGTGATGTGATATACCCACAGTGTCATTGGGTGTGCACTTCAGCATTCAGCAACAGTGAAGGAATGGAGATATTGTTGAAAGAGAGGATGGTGTGAGAATTACTAAGGAACTTCTTGTTCCCCTACACCTGCTACTCCTGCCTTCTAGAAGACGGTGGTTGCAAGTTTGGAAGGTGCTGTTAAAGGAGCCTTGGCAAAGTGCTGCAAAGCATCTTGCAGATGGTGCTAATGGCCTTATTGCGCCAATGCTGGAGGGAGTGAATGTTTGTGTTAGATGGGTTGTCATTGCAGTCGATTGTGTTGTCCTGGATGGTTTCAAGCATCTTTAGTGCAGTTAAAGTTACACAGTGCAGAATTCCCAGCTTCTGACCTACTGTTCCATTCATCTGCATCTATCAAATCACAGTTTAATCTCAAACAAAAGCAATATATCATATGTGATGGTAAAAGCAGCAGAAAGGCTAAGGAAAATCCAGCCTAGTGTTGTAACACAATGTACACTCCAGGTGGCACTCAAAATCATTGGAAACAGCTAAAACTGAAAAAAGACTATCTAAAGCATTCTATATTTTATTCACCCCACCCATCGACTGTTTTCTAATACATAGTAAGAATTTGGTATATTAAAAATGATAACTATCTTTATCTTCCTTCTGTTCCACCAGAGAAAATGTAGAGAAACTGAAGCAGGACAATGATGTACATGCCAACAAAATAGAAAAGACATTAAACAATGTTGTGAAACAACTCAATAACAGTATCTCAAATGAAATTTTGCTTCAGTTGAAGGTATGTTGAGATTTGTGTTTTTAAATCGTTTAATCAGGAAGAATATTCAACTGAAATGGACATTTTATTCTCCAGCTTTGTTTTAAGAAGTTAATCACAAAGAAGTGGCTGACCAATAGTGAGGATTTTAATCAGATAATAAGCATTGCTGAAAAGTACTGTGAGGAGTTCAAGAAAATGAAACCAGCCAATTACCAGGTATACTGTTTATAGTTCTTAGATCAAGCACTTAAATTTTTAATATTGCAAAAACAATGGCTATTAATAATAAATGAAAAATAATTATTGCTTTTAATTAAAAGGTTTTGATATCTGGTATCCACTATCAGTTTGTTAAAGAATACATTGCACAAATCATGAAACAACGCTTTAACTGCAAATCATCTAAAGAGCGTGACAAAGCAGCAAATAAAATCAAGGAAGAACTTGAGACAATAAATAAGATGTATGAAGAACATGTAAGTAATATAAATGTTTTTGTTTTGTTGACTATGTGCAGCAAACACTGGCTTATCTTAAACTTAGTTTCCCCTGGGGAGCCAAACCTCTTCAAGCATTATTCACCAACTGTGTACAGATTAATTTATGTTTCATCTTTATTTTCTTTAGAAGTTGAACATTTCTTCAGACCTTCATACCAGTCATAAATATCACAATGACCCTGTGTGCCATATTTCATGTTCTTTGCATGTTTAAAATATACTTTTTTATCCAGAATATCTTTGCACTGTACTGAGAAGTAACAAAAAACCTTTAAGGTCAGCATTCAGATATTTTCTTAAACAATAACTCATGACACAGAAGTTTTCACATTTAGTGTGGTTAACCAGTTAAATGTTTCATTGGTCCCTTGAAAGAAACAAAAGTTTCTTTCCTTGAGGGAAGTAATCTATAGGTCCCCAAACAGTTGTCACGCAATAGGGCACAGGATAAACCAAAAATACTGGGGGCTTGTAAGAAAGGTATGGCAACAATCGTGGGTGATTTTAATATGCATATAGACTGGATTAATCAAATTGACATGGATAGCCTCAAGAGAGAATTTATTCAATGTATTAAAGACTGTGTTTCTTAGAGCAATATGGTTTAGAACCAACCAAATAGCAGCCTGTTCTGGATTTGGTATTGTAATGTATTGGAATTAATTAATCTAATTGTAATGGATCTTATAAGGAAGAGTGATCATAGCATGCTAGAATTTAAAATTCAATTCAAGGTCAAGAAACTAGAGTCCAACATTATCATTCTGCAGTTAACTAAAGGTAATTCCCTAGACATGAGGACATATTTGGCCCAAGTACTCTGGACAGGAAAACTAAAAGGTAGGACAGGGTTAATGAGCAGTGGCATTTGTTTAAGGAAATACTCAACTGCCCCCAGCTAAATCTATATTCCAGAACGGAAAAAAAAAGTTTGTAAGCAGGAAAAAAGATCATCCATAGCTAAGCAAAAAAGTTTTTTGACTTATTATAAAGACAAAATCTAAGGTATACCATATTGTAAAGTCAAGTGGCAGGCTGGAAGATCCAGAAACTTTTAAAGATCAACAAAGAGTAACTGAAAAAAACTAATAAAAAGAATGAAGGTGAATTATGAAAGAAAACGAGCACAAGATATGAAAACAGATAACAAACGCTTTGATAAATAACATTTCCTTTTAAAGTGTGCAGCTTCGAGTGAATGTTGGTCCCTTAAAGGACAAGGCTGGGGAGTTAATAATGGAAAACACAAATGGCAGGGGCACAACATTAGTAGTTTCTGTCAGTTTTCATGGTAGAGAACACTGAAAAAATCTCAGCAGTATCAGATAATGCGGAGGTTAAAGAAAAGGCGGAACTTAAAACAATCACAATCATTAGGTGAAAAGGTACTGAGAAAATTATTGGGAGTAAAGGCAACCAAGTCCCCAGACCCTGATGGCCTGTGTCATTAGCTTACAAATGTTTCTATTGCTGTGGTGATTTTTTTTAACATTGTTTTCAGCTCTCTCCTGTCATATATGTTCTTGCAGAATTTTAGGACCAAATAATTTAGACAAGTTCCAGTTCAGAGGGTCAGAAAGTTTATTTTTAAAAAATAAAGCTTTAGGAAACATTTCTAGAGTTTTGTTTGTGTTTCTAGTTTTTGATGATTCTGTGAAATTCTTGAATAGAGTTGCATGGACAGAGCAGTGTTAATGAGGACAGAATATAATTAAACTAGATTATCTTGGAGGAAGTTCATACAGTCACATCCTAGAAATATCGGGATAAAACTCTGAAAAGAATTTGAAACTGCGTTTAAACTGATGCGTATAATAACCAGAAATACATTATCAGAGGTTTCAATCAGAGGATTTAACACAATAGTTACGTTAACATAATCAAGGTGTTAGGAAAAGACTTTGTTTTCCTCTGATGTGATGTCTGTGAAGGTTGCCTTTGGGTACTGTATAAGGGATATCTTTGAAGTTATAAAGATTTTCTGGGCTAAATGACATTATACTGCACCATGTAATGTCCTGTCCTGAATTTATGTTATAAGTAAATAACTTGGTTTATTGTGTTTTATCTTCATCTCCTTTGCTAAATAAATTTGTTTTATTTTAAAATAAAATTTGTGTGCTCTGCTTGTAAGAGAGGACTTCATTAATAATAAAACATCATAAAATATAATTCATCAAGTTGGGTTTCAGTCTGGCATCTGACATGTTCAATAATACCATCAGCTAGGATCATAATATGTTAAATCCATTTATATTCTCCATCTCATTCATGTGAAAAATTTGTCTTTCTCCTTTCTTTTAAGCAACAGATGTTCAGTTAACTGAATTAGAAGTGATTAATTAATAGCACTTAAATTAGACATAGTTTATTTCATTTATTCACTATTCCTTCTCATTATGATCCCAGCTAATGGTAATACTGAACAAGTTGGATCCCAGAGTAAAATTAAATAATAGTTGTTTTTATATTTCTTTTACAGTAGAGGTTAGTGACTAAACCTGTTCACAAGATGTTACCAAAATAAAACAGCATAACTTTTAACAGAAGCATATAAAAGTTTACTGCACAAAAAGAAAAACTTATGAACTATATTTACAAGAACTAGCTAAAATCATCTGATTAGAAATATCAAAAGTTTTAACCCTCCTACCCCAACAACACATTTAGAGACCCAGCGGTCAATGACTGCATTGTAGGATGTCTTTCTGTCTTGCACCTCCACAAATGTTGGCTTTTGCAATTTTATTCTAAGCAACTCAGGATCCCACCTCCAGTCCTGTCCTCAATTGTTTGAAGACTTCTACTAAGAGTACTTCTGCTGTTTATAAATCTCTGTCACCTAAACTTGTTTCAGTTCCTCTTCCTCTTCCAGATTAAAACTCAAGTCAGCAAAAACCTTTATATTGTATGTACCTCCTTGGAGGGTGGGGTTATGCAAGACATTCAGGTAAACATTTTTTGGGATGCTATTTTTAGCTTGCTGATCAAAGTAACTTTCTGATCTCTATATTTAAAAAAAACAAGACTGATATTAATTAACCAAAAATTTATTCTTTAATACACTTTAAAACCCAAGTTGTCAAGTAATAAAAATGTATCATAAGCCTCTGTCACATAGCCTTATTTGAAATTTGCTAATTTTATGTACTACTTTTTTGGTTTGTTTTTCTGTAAAATCCTGATATTAGTGGATTCCTGAATTTAACTTGAAAGCCTGATGAAAGGTATAGCTTACAAAAAGTTTTTTGTTTTAGGAAACACATCTGCAAATATTGGCAAGCCCAAAAGTGCATGTCAGAAATTCCAAAGAGCAGTGTCAGACATGTGAGGCAAAATGTGGAAATCACTGCAGATTTTGTCATTAAAGTAACAGAAATATGTTTCAGAGAATAATCAAAAAAGGTTTTAAAAATGGTTTAATTAGCCAAACAGCACTGTTTTTCTGTGACAAGTTCTGGTATATTCTAAAAATGTAGATGCACATCATATTGGTTAAGGACTGCAGAAATTACTAGCTTGTAACTTTTAATATCACCAGTCATTAATAAAGGATAGATAAACTTATAAGGTGCATCAGTATAGGTAATATATTTTCAATTATCAGACTAATGAAGTAAATCTCTGTTTTCAAGGGAAGTACTGCTTCGTGGCTTTTGCCTATAACCCAAGAGTTGCCCGATTTTATTGGTTCAAACGAAAGTGAACTTGAGACAAAACTGAACACGTTATATATGGACTATCCAGATATTGGGTAAGTTGTTGTGCTTAGTATTAGATTTATCTAGATATACTTTTAACACTCTTGAGGGTTTCATGGAGTGGGGGGTAGTGTTGAATTCCATCCCACTGAATCTCACCTTCTGGGGATGCTAAGTAAGTTGAGACCCAACCTGTCAAACGACGACTGTTCCATGACCATTATCTCTTGGCAGGGTGTTAACTGATTCAGGCCAAGACTTGCCGACCAAATGGTCTGTTCAATTGACAGACAGTTATGTAGTCCCAGCAGCACTAGATTTGAGTAGTTGCTAGTGTGGAGATTGCATACAGTCCAGAGCTAATTGAAGCCAATGTACAACTAAGTATGAACTATCATGCGATCCGGCTGGCAGTCCCCAGCAAGTGGATTTGCACATCTTTGGACTGTGGAAGAAAACCCACGCAGACACGGGGCGAAAGTGAAAACTGCACACAGTTGTCTGAGGGTAGAACCAAAGCCGGGTCCCTAGTGCTGTGAGGCAGAGGACTAACACTGAGCCACCATGCAGCCCTGGTTACTATAATTTTCTTGAGTTCTTTCCACTCGCCAACTTTCAATTCCTGATTTGCTGTTTCCATCATGCTACCTTAGCCACTTCCTTTTTCTCTTTGCATTTGCTCTTGGTTGCTAAGTTGAAACTGAGCTCACTACTATTATCTCTCTGCTCGTTAAATGCTTCCCTTTTGACCTTCCCTTAATCTCTTTCATCTCTACACTATTCTTACCCCTCTTTTCCTCACCACTCAACCCAATTCCTACTCCACTATACCTTAGTTTCCTTTACTCCTGCTGTTACCTACTTGAATTTGTTGTGAACTGTTATCCTTTGTACTTGTGCATTTCAGCCAAATATTTATCAATAATCTTTTAGTCTATGAAAATGTTTTTCTAATGTCTGCATTTCTCTAATTTACAGTGAAAAACATCTTTTAGCTCTTCTTCATTTTCGTGGAATCTTGAGAGGGAAAAAGAAAAGCAATTTAATTAAGTATTTCAACCAACTGGTAAAAGAATCAGAAGACTCCATAACACTAACCCACCCACTTTTTGAAGACATTAAATTTGACGGACAACTAAACTGCATGTCTTAATTAACCTGAGAGTTTAAACGTATTTTGAACTGACCAAGCATCTTTGGGCACAATGTATTTAATATACATGCCTCCAATATATAGTGGCTATGTTGATTTAAAAGTTTCAGTTATTTACTTATTTTAAAATCTGTGGGTCCACTGTCCACACTTCTCTTTGCTATTGGTCTTAAAACATTGATTACATTGACGTGATTTAATTTGCATTCAAACTGCCTCTATATGTTAATAAGAGAGTCAGTTTTGTTGAAAGGTAGGATTTGAACATTTTGGTATCTTGATTCTATAGTAATGAATTCTGTCAGATAGCAAAGAAAGTTGAAAGCCTCCGAACGAATTCCATACCCTTTGCCTGCTGGGGAAATAAACAAAATTCTGGTCATGCACCATTCTCTTTTATAAGGAATCATCGACCGTTTCTGTTCCAATATTATTGAGTGCAACTACTAAGAGGAGTACGGGCTAGTCCAGAAATAGGGACATCTGTGGAAAAACAGAATCAGAGGAAGATCTTAAGCTTTAATTCACTTCAGGTCACTTAACTTAAGCAAAACTTCACCTTTGTTATTGAGACCACAAACCTTGATAATTGGTGATGTGAACTGATGGAAGTATGTTTGACCTTCATTTGAGATTACAGTCTTCTTTCATCCAACTTTAAATGGAAGCTGTTGCAGCAAAAATGAAATTTTGTCTGCAGTACATAATTGGGTTCCTTCGTTCACGTAATGGTAACTTTGATGTTAAAATAAGATGCAATTGAAAGAATAACATTTAGGTGCAGCACCAAGTAACATCATAAATTTTCTATAATTTGCTTAACACTGTTAAACAAAAGTCCTCTAGTGACTAAGTAAAACTTAATGCAGAAACAAAGGAAATATTCAGATGAATAATTTTGGTCAAAGAGATGGTTTAAGGGCCAGCAGTGAGGATGCGGAGAGTTATATCGGATGATTCTGATACGCTTGATCTATTTTACTAGTACTTTCGAGATATATTTCTTACTTTATGTCAGAGGCTGTGGGGTGACCTTAGAAGTTTACAAAATTTTGAAGGGCATGGATAGGATAAACAGACAAAGTCTTTTCCCTGGGGTGGGGAGTCCAGAACTAGAGAGCATAAGTTTAGGGTGAGAGGGGAAAGATAGAAGAGATCTAAGGGGCAACTTGTTCACACAGAGGGTGGTATGTGTATGGGATGAGCTGCCAGAGGAAGTGGTGGAGGCTGGTACAATTGCAACATTTAAAAGGCATTTCGATGGGTATATGAATAGGAAGGGTTTGAAAGTAAATGGGCCGGGTGCTGGTAGGTGAGACTAGATTGGGTTGGGATATCTGGTCAGCATGGATGGGTTGGACCGAAGGGTCTGTTTCCATGCTGTACGTCTCTGACTGTATTACTCTATGTCTAACAATCTCCGTTTTAAAATGTGAAATATCCAGCACGGTCAGGCTTCCAGACTTGCATCCTTTGTGTCAAGAAAAAAGCTTCCATCTTGTCTCAGTCTCACTTCACCTATTAGTCCATCTCAAATAGTAATTAGTCTGAAGCCAGCAGAATGATGAACCAAAAGCACTGACCGACAGCACAGTAGAAATCTGTTATTTAGGCATTAAAGAAAATAGAAAGGTTTGTGAAGGTTTGTAGGTCAGGTTGAGGTTTAGGGTGTAGGTTTGCTCGCTGAGCTGTAGGTTTGATATCCAGATGTTTCATTACCTGGCTAGGTAACATCATCAGTGGCAACCTCCAAGTGAAGCGAAGCTGTTGTCTCCTGCTTTCTATTTATATGTTTGTCCTGGATGGGGTTCCTGGGGTTTGTGGTGATGTCATTTCCTGTTCAACATCGAGGGCCCAAGGGCCTGTACTGCGCTGTATTCTTCTATGTTCTATGTTCTATGTTCTTTGATGTATGGCAAGGTGGTTAGGGTTTCTGGCTATGTTAGGTCTGCTTGTTATGGTTTGTTCCTGAGGAATCTGCAGACTGTATTTTTTGAGTATCCATTCTTCTTGAATATGTTGTATAGGTGGTTCTCCTCTGTTTTCCGAAGTTCGTCTGTACTGCAGTGTGTGGTAGCTCGTTGGAATAATGTCCTTCATAGCCCTACACACGGATGAAAAAAACCACCATTTTGACTGGGACAACACATCTATCCTGGGACAGGCTAAGCAAAGACAAGCCAGAGAATTCCTAGAGGCCTGGCATTCCAATCACAATGCCATAAACAAATACACAGATCTAGATACCATCTATCAACCCCTCTGAAAACGAACTGGAAATGATATCACCACAAACCCCAGGAACCCCATCCAGGACAAACATATAAATAGAAAGCAGGAGACAACAGCTTCACTTCACTTGGAGGTCGCCACTGATGATGTTACCTAGCCAGGTAATGAAACACCTGGATATCAAACTTACAGTTCAGCGAGCAAATCTACACCCTAGAAAATAGAAAGTTTATAATTATCGAAAATATTTTATTATGCAAAATACAGTTCACTAACCTCTTTAATGATAGGTAACTATCGCTGCTAATGTATAGCCAGACAATCTTTTGGTTACAGATGGTATTGTGACAAACTTTTTTTGATCATGAAATCATGCTAGATTTACCGAGATATTGAATACTGAATCAATTGATGGGAATGGGTGATGATGCTAAAACTAAGAGAAATACCCAGTCTATCCAGGAATCCAAAAACATAATTGTTGTCTTGCATGACATATATTTAGACAATTGTGACCAGATGGAGTAATTTTTGGAAATTTCTGAACATCAATTGCATGGCTAAAGTCATGAATTTGTCATGAACCCATACTTTCCCACTTGAAGACATAGTCCAAGGGTTCCGTCTTGAGTTGACTCAGTCAACTGAAGCTAACTTTTTAAAGCAACATCTAAGTTTGCCAAGTGTGCAATTGTTGCAATAGTATTTACAATAAATGCATCTATGAAAATCTTCACAAAGGTTACAAATGCTTTTACACAAGGAGAATTTCATTTACAGATCAGAAAGTGTATTTGTAATGAAAACAACTGTGCTGGAAATAATCAGGCTGATCATCAATGTGAAGGCAATAAGCATAATTCTTAACAGATGTTGCCTAACATCGTCAACATTCCCATCAGTTCATCTTTTTAATAAGAAAATTTCCAGCATCTGCAGTGTTTATTTTTCCAAATACAGTACTTCTGACATGCTATAGAACAGAAAAGTTTCACTTGAAAGATGTGCAATGTAGGATTTGGGACTGTTTCCTTAATTGATTAGTTCTGCTTTTTTGAGTTGAACTTTCACCAAACTGCAGTTTTTTTTTTAATGTGTTCCTTTTTTCCTAAAAGAGCTTATTGTGCTGAATGCATTCTTTATCACAACATCAAAATGGTGTGTTTTTCTTTCATAATTGGTTAATATGTGACTATTTTTTAATCAAGAAAAATGTTTGCAAGATCACAGTGATGAAGGGTTGGTTACACAAAAATTCTCAGTGTAATCCTACTTGTTTATGTTCAGTTTAATGAAATCTCTGGTATGTTTGAAACTGACGAGTTGGTTTCAAGAGTCCAGGGGAAGGGTTGAATGTAGTAACCGTCACTACGGAGAAGCTGCTAGGAAAGCTGAAAGATCTGAAGGTGGATAAGTCACCCTGAACACATGGACTACATCCCAGAGTTATGAAGGAGATAGCTGAGGAGATTGTGGAAATCAGAAATCACTGGACTCAGGGAGGTACTCCAGAGGACTGGAAAATAGCTAATGGAAGGAAGTAGAAAACGTGAAATTTATAGGCTGACCTCTATCATTGGCTAGGGTGATTAGAGTCCATTATTAAGGATGAGATTGTGAAGTACTTGGAAAGACATTAGAAAATAGGACTGAGTCAGAACATTGTCATCAATGGGAAGGTCATTAGAATTCTTTGAGGAGGTTTTGAGCAAATTAAACAAAGAAGAGCCAGTGGACATGATCTCTTTGGATTTCCAGAAGATCTCTGACAAGGTGTCACACAGGAGGCTGCTAAATAAGAGCCCATGGTCTTAGGGGAAAGAGGATTGGCTGACTGGCAGAAGGCAGAGAGTGGGGTGAAAGGGGTCTTTTTCAGAATGGCAGCTGGTGACTAGTGGAGTTGCACAGGGGTCAGTTTTGGGACCGCAACTATTCACGTAAAACAGAAACAATCTAGATGAAGAAACAGAGAGCATTGTTGCAAAATTTGTAGATGTCAGAAAGATAGGTGGAGGACAGGTAGTGTGGAGGAAATGGGGAGGCTGCAGAAGGACTTGGACAGATCAATTACAATTTTAGCATTCATTTCAAACAGGCTAAATACAAGAGCAGGGATATACTTCTGAGATTGTATAAGGCTCTGGTCAGACCATGTTTAGAATATTGAGTGTAGATTTGGGTCTGTTTCTAAGGAAGGATGTGCTAGCCTTGGAAGTGTCCAGAGGAAGTTCACAGGAATATGAGGCGATGTCAAACACTCTGCATCTGTACTTGATGAAGTTTAGAGGGATGAGGGAGGATTTCATTGAAACTTACAGAATATGAGAGATCTGAATAGAGTGGATGTGGTGGAGATGTTTCCATTTGTAGGAGAGACTAAGACCCAAGGGCACAGCCACAGAAGGAATGATCCTTAGAGCAGAGAAATAATTTCTTCAGCCAGACAGTGATGAATCTGTGGAACTCATTGCCACAGAAGATTGTAGAAGCCAACTCATTGAGTGTGTTTAAGAGAGGGATAGACAAGTTCTTAATTAGGAAAGGGGATAAAAAGTTATGGAGAGAAGGACAAAGGACAACCTGTTGGACTGTAACCTGGTGTTATGTGATTTTTAACTTTGTCCATCCCAGTCCAACACTGGCTCCTCCACATCATGAGGAGAAGGGGTTGAGGTCTATAGGACTTCCATTATCCAATTTGCTTGTTATGTGTCCAAAGAACTCAAGCATAATAGTCAAACACTATTTATCATACTTAAAATTATGATGACTCTGGACACAACCTTGTGATTTGACTTTCCAAGTGTCCCATTACTACTTTCCTTATAATGAATTACAATTTCTTAATAATGGATGTTAAACTAACTGATCTACAGTTTCTTACTTTCTGCCTGCCCCCATTTTGAAATGAGAACATTGCATTAACAGGTTTCCAATCCACTGGAAATTTCCTAAAATCCTGGAAATTTGGAAAGTTGGAACCAAGTATCCACTATCTCTGATGTAATTTCCTTTTATAGCTTAAGACGTAAGCTATCAGGCTCTGGGGACATGTCTGCCTTTACTCCCAATAATTTGCTCAGCACTTTTTACATAGTATGGCTATTGTTTTAAGTTCTTTTTCTTTAGTCACTGCATTACCTGTTAATATTGGGTTGATTTTAGTATCCCCACCATGAAAACGGAAGCAAACTTTTGATTTTGTATCGGTCCCATATCTGTGTTCCCATTAACTCTCCAATCTCATCTTTTTAAGAGACCAACATTCACTTTAGCTACGGTCTTCGATTTTGTATACTTACAGACAGTCTTCCCTCTAATTTTCATTTTAGTTGTGTGGGCCTCTGATGCCTGTAGATGAAATCAGAAGTCACTGCCACATTTGGTGTGCTGATGCTGATTGCTACACACAACCTCAGAGTGGCTGTGCACAAGCATAATTGCACAGCTTCTGCTTTTTGTTTTTTATATTGTGCACTAGTTTCCTTTTATAATTCACCTTCATTCTTTTTATAACTTATTTAAATTACCCCTTATTGATCTTTAAAAGGTTCCCTGTCCTCCAGCCTGCCATTGACATTTGCAATACAATATGTCTTAGTGTTACCATAAAGGCAAAAACTAACTTCCTTGCTTAATTGTGAAATCTCACTTCCACCCATCACATGCATGCACACACGCGCACACATGTCCTTCCTCTCCTGAATATCTCCTTAAATGACTGCTACTGTTCATGTCTAAACCTGTTCTCGTGCCTATGTACAGCAAACTTTGTTTTAACCAGCACTCTTGATAAACCAACAAAAATTATATACCTCAAACATAATCTGCCACAAAAGTATTTATGCTGTAAATAAAGTACAACATTATGCTTCTATTAATTACTCTGTATTTTAACATTGTTTTTAGGAGGTGTGTTGATGCCTCAAAGCTTCACTTGGTCAGAGTTTATTGCAGCTATGCTTACCTTTTTGATTATCCAGAATATTTGATCAACTGGCACACTCATGGTCCCATAAGTGCTGGTTAATAAAATGTTGCTATAATTGCCTTTGTTTAACACCAGAACATTAGTGTGGAAACTGGTATCTCATGTTCAAACTTAATTTGAAATTCAAGTTTGCAATGATCATTCTTCCCAAGACAATCCTTTACTCTGAGATCATTAATTAATCCCATCTCGTTATACAATACTAAATCTGGTTGGCTTTCCAATATATTGCTCCAAACAACAATCTCTAGTACAGTCTGGAAAGGGTAACCTTGCAGAAGAATTCACAATATGATTAATCCATTTTTTGTGCATATTAAAATGATTAATAATCATGTGTACGTGATTATTGTTGTACCTTGTAAGTGAGAGTTAAGTATTCAATTTAACTTTTCAATCTTTCAATCGTAGAGGGTAAACAAAGACAAAGATATTAATAAAAAATATTTGAAGTATTTTATGTTTAATTGTTGTCTCCAACATGTACGTGATAACATAACCCAATATACTACAATAAAACTCCCTTAACATCTGAACTGGATTTTCATTTGAAAGATGTTGGGCTAAATTCAGTAAATAGTGAAGCAGATTATTTTCATTATCAGGGCCAGCTCATTTTCACTTCCAATCCATTACTTACATTTGATAAAATGTATAATTAAAGTTAACTCCATCTCTATTTCAGAAAGCAAGTTTAATTGAGATGGAGAAATGTTTCATGTAATATTTGTAAAACTTTATTGCATATACAGTGAGGATCATACATTATCATTACATGTATTTTTATGGAGAAGGCAGATGGAAATGTTGAAATATTTATTTCACAACGAGTGAGCAAGCAAAGTGAGTGTTGTGAATGTAGACATATAAACTTTACTAGTAAAGCCTTCATTAAGAATTTAAGCTGCTATACTCACCCACGTTAGTGGATCATTTTGCTTGATTTGACAGTTGCTGGTTGCATTTGCCTTAGAATCATAAAATTATCCAGTGGAGTAATGAATCATTTGACCAGTGGTGTCTCATCCAGCTCTTGGTGTGAGCTACAAATTCTTCTAAAACAGAGAAGCTAAACCTGGAAAATACTAGACAGGTGATTCAAGATATACTGTTGTAACATTGTGTTTTTTCTCCGAATTCTATATCTGCCCTACCATCATTTTGGGTATGTGTATATGCAGAATTGATGCATAGTACGTAACATTTTCCATTAAATTAAAATTAAATAATACCACTGTCAGAATCTTCACTCTTTCAGTACAAGGCTGGGTTTAATAAAAAAAAACAATTTTCTGTGCGCTTCTCTTAATGGACTTGTAAATATATTAAGATAACTTATCTACATTATGAAAAATTTGCTGTATAGTCCTTTGAAGCATGATACGTTTTATTGACTATTCAGAGCAGTTCTACAAAAAAAACCCTCATTTTTCTCCTTCCCCTTCCTCGTTTAGTCTTTCTTCTGAAACAAGGATTGTTCTTTTTAATTAAGTGTTTTATCAAATTTCTCATAAGCTTTGTGCTGTCATTTTTAAGACCACAAGCTGCCTTGTGCAATCAATAGCAGATTGTTAATGTTTAAATTATAAACAGAGTTGGAACATGTGAAAGTTAATGATAACATTTTTTCTTCTCTTGCACATAAGTAAAATCTCCCTTTTTGTTTTTAGAACTTTCAAAATCCTTTGATTATAAACAAAATTTCACAACTATTCCTATTTTTTTCCAAGTAATTTTGAGGAAACAATGTAAGAATGATAGTTAGAAGCAGAAGAGAAATGATTAGCAAATGACTAAATTCTGTTGGTGCCATCTGAGTTTCGACCCCAAATGTTATTATTAAAGAACAATTCTGTTTGCATCACTTGAGGGGTTACAAAATCAAATAGCACTTCTGGTTTCTCCTATATCATAAAGTTGTACAGCACAGAAATAGACACTTCAGTCCAACTTATTCAGGCTGACCAGATATCCTAAATGAATTTGCCAGCATCCCTCTAAAAGCTTACTCTTTATAACTCTTGCTTTTCACTTAATATTTTGCTTGTGAATTACTTTATAATCAGCAGATGGTACACCATTATAAATATGCACTCTTCTTACTGCAATGACTGAAAGAACATAATTGCTTGTTGTTCTTGTGCATTTTTTTAAGAATATCAGAATGTTTTCCTCTATTAGTTGGTTGCTTTACTGCACAATCTTGCCAAATGGACAAATATGAATGGAATGTGTCAATAGTTCTACTGATCAACTATAAATATGCTAACTGATTGTATTATTTTCATCTTAAAGCTAAGCTAATCTTGAAATTCCTCAGCCTCTCACCACTTTATGGCTCAATGCACCTCAGCGTGAAAACATTATAAAGTTTTTATTGTGTCCGAAATATTACTTGAGAAGATCTGATGCTAAATTTTCTGCGAGCCATGCTGCTGGATCCCTAGTCTTCCTCTAACATTTCTGGGATTCCCAACAGAGGTGATGGGCATGTATGTGAAAGTGACAAAAATGTATCATCTAATGTATTTTTCAGAACTTGTAGCTTACCAATAGCCTGACCTCACAGGAGGGCATTCTAAAAGTGAAATGATGAGAAAACCAGCAATTGAAAGTTTATTAATCATACTGGCTGTAATACATTCATTTTTTTTTAAATCCAAGTTTGTCAGCCACCTGGAACCGATGCCACTGATCTCTGAAGCTGACAGCATTAGCATGCCATTTCTGAGTTTCCCATCAATAGCGAAGATGATAGCACACATTTGTCAATGACATGTTTCCTATTTAAAGGTACCCCAGAATAGATCAGAATAAGTGCAAAATGGAAGGAGAAGAATTCCTTGCAGATCAGTTGAACAAGAAAGCAAATTCAATTTTGAGAAGATGAAAATAATCTATAACAAAGGCTGGAAGTTGCGGAGGCTGTGAGCAGCAGAAACGTCTTGCCTCGTACCTGGACAGAGTATGAAAGGTTTCATGACAGCATTGTGTCAAGCATTGTGAATGACATTCCAATATCAAATGCCAACTAACATTCTTCGAATTTGCCATCATTATCCTACAAAACACCCCTTTGACCAACACAACTTTTACTTAGCTAAACAAATCTCCATCTCAACAATCAACTCTGCAGCTTTGCACCCATTCCTTACAATTGCATTTCACTTAAGTTGCCATTCCAGCCTCTCCACTTCACACTTGCAGAACTCTGCATGCAAGAAAAGCCTGCTTACAACTCAAAAGAGAGGCTGAACACCAAGGGTAACCCTGCATCCATGGTCATCCTGACAGCTAATAGAATGCTGTGTTGTGGTAATACAGGTACCATACCACCAGTGGAGGCAATGAAGAGAGCAAAGTCTTGCAAAAGGCTGGTGACAGATTTTGATGTGCCAAATACAACATCTTGTATTTAAATAGTCTCTTTAATGTAATGAAATGATCCCAGGTGCTTCACTGAGGCATTATAAAACAAAAATGTGACAACAAGCAATATGAAATGGTATTAGAGCAGATGATCAAAGTGATTACATATAGGTTTTAAAGAGCGTCTCAGAGGTGGAAAATAAAATAGATCTAAATATATAGTGAGAAACTCCAGCGTTTAAGCACCGATGATAGTTATTAAAATCTTCAATGCTCAAGATGTTCAGGAATTAGATGAGTTCAGATGCCATGTAACATTGGGAAGCTTGAAATTAGAATGGCCTCAAGCTTGTAGAAACCAGCTGTGGGAGGCTGGACAGGAATGCATTGGAATAGTCAGATCTGAATGTAACGTAGGCACGTATTGCAGTTTCAGCAACAGAAGGGTTGAGGCAGGAATGGAGTCAAACAATTTAAAGAGGTAGAAATCTGCAGTCTTAGTGATGATACAGATATCAAACTGAAAGTTAATCTCAGGATCAAATATGACACCAAGGTTGCAAATAATCTGGTCCAACCAGGTTATTTGCCAGGGAGGAGGATGATGAAATGATGTGAGTAACTGCCCTTGACATCAAAGCAGCATTTGACTGAGTATGATATCAGGAGCCTTGGAAAAATCTGGTGTCAGTGAGAATCACAAGAGTAACTAAAGATGGAGGACAATGTCATATTAGGCTAAGGAGAGACTTGGGAGCATGAGAATTCCTTGCCTTAAGTGAATTGACACAGATCATTGTTATATCAAAATTTCACTGTAGTTTCATGTCAGAATGGTTTGCATCTTGGAGGGGAACTTGCAGATGTGATATTCCATTGGATCTGCTGACTTTGTCCTTGTCATTGTTAGAGATTTCATAGAAACATTTAAGGGTAGAGGACAATGGTGGATTAGCCATCTAAATAGCCTGTTGTGTGCTGGAATGTGCAGGCAATATGGATTGGCCATGGGAAATGTATAATTAGAGGGTTAGGTCTGAGTGGGATACTCTTCAGAGGGCCATTGCTTCCACACTGTAGGGATTCTATGATTCTTACTCTCCACTACCAGCTCAACTCCCTTTTAGTCATTATTTCCCCATCAGCTCAATTTTCTTTATTTACTCCTGCAAAGCATTAGATATCTGTCATTCAGTTATAATAGTTTCATTTTTTTTGGACCCCCAACTACCATGTTACAATGGAATTTCACTATCATCATTCCTGCACCATTGTGGGGCCAAACTTCTGGCATTCCCCTCTTAAATAGCACTATGGACGTATCTACACTACATGGATTGCAGTGGTTCAAGAAAGCAGCTCATCATGATCTTCCAAAAGGTAATTAGAGTTTAGTAATTAGGCCTAGTAGGTGAGACCTACATCCTGTGAGTGAATAAACATTAAAAAAAAACTGTTAATATGATCTGGAAAATGCTTTCTCAAAGGATGATGAATACAGACCGTATTTTGGTCCAAAATAAGTGAAGTCACCATGGTCTCAGTAGAACATAGGAATGCTGTCTGACGAGAGAGAGAGAGACAACTGGTGGGGGCTTAACCTTTGGGTCAGCACTCCCTAGGTTATAGAATCACTACAGTGTGGAAACAGGCCCTTCAGCCCAACAAATCCACACCGACCCTCCAAACAGTAATCCACCCACACGCATTTAGCTCCCCTATTATCCTACATTTACCCCTGACTTTTCACCTAACCTTCACATCCCTGAACACTATGCGCAATTTAGCATAGGCAATTCACCTAACTTGCACATCTTTGAATTGTAGGAGGAAACCCACACAGACACAGAGAAAATGTGCAAACGCCACACAGACAGGCGCCCAAAGCTGGAATCGAACCTGGGTTCCTGGCGTTGTGTGACAGCAGTGCTAACCACTGAGCCACCGTAAAGGGAGATGTTGAGAAGGAGAGCCCTCCGTGGTGACCTCAGCTTGAATTGAACCTATGCTCTTGGCATCATTGTGTCAGAAGCCAACTAACTGTGTAGTCAGTGATAATGGCATAGGCCTTTCCACTGAGCTCTAAATCCTGGTGTGTGATCAGAGAATCTTTCTAATCCACCTCTACTGCTGTGCAGTGCAACTGGGGAAAGTGCATGTGGAACTGAACTGATGTCAGACTGTCCAAGCAGCCAAGCACACTAAAAGATCTTCACAGACAACACCCTTCCATGCAAACACGAAACTGAAAGCAGTTTTAACACTGAACAAATTAAAGATTGAGACATATGGTTGAAAGAAAATGATAGAATATTCTGAGCAAGCATGTTTAGAATAATATTCAAAACTTAGCTTAGTGGTTTACTTGGTTAATAGAAGTTCACAATTTTGACATTATTTTTCATCAGTTGTCCTGCTGCTGTCAAATTTTGGTGTGCAAATGCTAGTTATATCTGTCAGAGTATCTTTTGATGGGGTTCCTGAGCATTGTTTTCATTAACTCAGGCAGTGGGTGGGAGCGGGGTTGATGGGCATGAAATAGGGCAGTATATCTACAGCCAAGTTCCCACAGTTGTCTACTGTTGTCTGTACACTGATATTGTAGCCTTGGAAGGATTAGTTAGCTCATTTGGCTGGGTGGCTAGTTTGCTATGTAGAGAGCACACCAATAGGGGTGGCACAGTGACTCAGTGGTTAGCACTACTGCCTCAGAGCACCAGGGACCTGGCTTTGAATCCTCCCTCTGGTGACTATCTGCGCGGAGTTTGCATATTTTCCCCTCTGGATGCTCTGGTTTCCTCCCATAGTCCAAAGATGTGCAGGTTAAGTGGATTGGCCATGGGGATTGCAGAGTTTTAGGGATAGGGTAGGGGATGTGGGTCTGGGAAGGGATGCTCTTCAGAGGGTCAATGTGGACTAGATGGACCAAATGGCCTGCTTCTGCACTGCAGGAATTCTATGATAAGATGGATTCCATTTCCTCTGTGAAGAACTCTCCTTCTCAACTTCTTCTATTTGTGGTATGATGACCCTCAGGTTAAACCAACACCAACAGTTGTTCCTCTCTCTAATGAAACAGCCCTATGGTATGGTAGGGCTGTGACCACTTTACCTTTTAACGACAATGAACGCTGTCAATTTACCATCAGCCTCCATGCTTCCACATCGGCCACCAAAGGCAAGTGTCCATTTAAATAACACCAAAGCAATTAGAATAAATGGAGAATAATTTTGAAGATAACGGGTGTCAGCGCTAATTTGATTACTAACACAAGCACCAATCATCTTCTGTCTAGTATTATGTCTAATTTTCTGACTTCATGTGCTCGTTTTTTTTTTCTTTCCGATGTGAAATACTACAGTAAACTTTTTATAATCCAACACCTATGGGACCAGGATTGTGCTGATTGATCAAATATTCCAGACAATCAAGAAGTCCACAAAAACAATGTAAAAACATACACTCAGTAACAGAAATGTAATGCAGGGGGTATAGACAAAACTGCTATACTTTATTTACAGCATAAATCACTTAAATAATAATGCAACTTTGCCTTAAGTAAAACTTACTGCAGACAGCCTTCTCACTCCCACCCTCAACTGACACAGGTGAGGTCCTGGGTGAGCCACAGGTGAGGTCCCAGAAGACTGGAGGGTAGCGAATGTTTTGCCATTATTCAAGAAGGGCTACAAAGAAAAGCTTGGGAACTATAGACCAGTAAGCTTAACATCTGTGGTCGGTTACTTGAGAGGATTCTGAGGGACAAAATATACATTTGTTTGGAAAGACAGGGTTTGATTAGAAGTAGTTGGCATGGCTTTGTGAGTGGAAGATCATGCTTCACAAATTTGTTAGAGTTCTTTGTTGAAGTGACCAGGAAAGTTGATAAGGGCAGGGCTGTAGATGTAGTCTTTATGGATTTCGGTAAGGTGTTTGATAAGGTTCCAGATGGCAGGCTGTTCTGGAAGGTTAGATCACATGGAATCCAAGGCAAGCTGGCAAACTGGATGCAAAATTGGCTTGATGGTAGAAAGCAGATGATAAAAAATGGAAGGATGCTTGTCGGACTGGAGGTCTGTGACCAGTGGAATGCCTCAAGGGTCGATGCTGGACCCATTACTGTTTGTTATCTATACCAATGATTTATTTGAGAATGTATAAGGCATGGTTAGTAATTTTGCTGATGACACTGAAATAGACGGTATCGTGGACAGTGAGCAATGTTATTGGTTTAGGGCAGATGTCAGAGGTAGGTTATTTACTCAAAGAGTGGTAGGTGCGTGAAATGTACTGCCAGCAGTGGTAGTAGTGTCAGGTACATTAGGGACATTAGGGACTCTTGGATAGGCATATAGAAGATAGTACAATGAAGGGTATGTAGGTTGGTCTGACCTTAGTGTAGGATAAAAGGCCGGCACAACATCGAGGGTGAAAGAGCCTGTACTGTGCTGTACTGTTCTATGTTATCAGAAATTGCAGCAGGACCTTTATCAGCTGGGGAAGTGGGCCAAAAAAATGGCAAATGGAATTTAGTATAAATAATTGTGAGGTTTTGTATTTTGGAAATTCAAACCAAGGTAGGAGTTTCATGGTGAATGATAGACCCTAAAGGAGTGTAGTGGAACAAAGGAATCTTGGAGTTCAGGTTCACAGTTCTCTGAGGCAGGTATATTAGTAATATTTAAAAGGCATTTGAACAAATGCATGGATAGAAATGGATTAGAAGAATATGGTCCAAGTGCAGAGAAGTGGGATTAGCATGGATGGACATTTTTGGTCAGCATGGACCAGTTTGGTCTCTGTGCTATAGGACTCTATGATTATTTGAGCATTGCAACAGATTGTGTTATTCCAGGAGACATTGACTTGAAATTTAATCAATTATTGACATTTCATGTGGCCATTTGATTGAACTACAAATATAATTACATTGAGGTAAATAAATTTTAAAAAATAACAATTTGACAGAACACAGCAAAACTTTGTGGTATTTGAGGGATATAATTTTTGCCAGTTTTCAAGAGTGCCAGTTCATAAGATGCCGTTAAAACAACGTTTGCTGTATTTCATTTTATTTTCTCCTCTTAAGGTACAAAGACCATGCAAATCTTGCCTGTCACATGTGGACGGCTTTCAGGAGTCAGCTTTTTGATCAATGCCAGAACTTTTTTTACAAAGACTGTTGCACTGTTATTGTTAGTTTTCTCTGTTGACCTTGTCAACACTCTGACCCCTATCAATGATTTCTTTTTTTTTGACAACAATCTGCCATCCTTTGGAAACCATTTAAAATGCAGCTTTACAGTCAAAGGCCCTGTTGATGCTCCCATTTTATAGTATTTTGCACTCTATGTTTGTATTGCCTTCTTCGTTAAAAGATACAGTAAATTTTCAATCTAGAGGAGATAAATGCTAAACATAATTCATTAAAAGCAAATTACTGTGGCTACTGGAGATCTGAAATAAAAAGCATAAATTGCTGGAGAAATTCAGCAGCACTGGCAGCTGCAGAAATAATCATACCAGACTAGAAATGTTAACTTTGGTCTATATTTTGGTTAAATGTCAATTTTGTCAAGTTTCATTCCATGTGCCTTAGCAAGATTTTTTGCTGTACTGTCCCACACACCCCCTGTCCTCTAGTCCAATGCTAGCCGGATTCTACCACTTACTGTAGCTGGAAAAACTCACCACTCTTCAGCAAATTTCTCTCTAAGCTGCACAGCTGCACACATGCACACAGATAATCCAATGTTCCATGCATGATAATGAGTGTTGACTTCAGTTCCAGGAGTCACTGCCATGCATGAGCCTTGGAGATCGGTACTGCTGATAAAAAAAATTCAAGGAAACGCTGCTCACCAAATAATCTGGAGAGACTGATACCATCTTTAAACCCAACTAAGCATCAACATTCCAGAGTCGCCCTTCACGGAGTATGTAACAGCATAGCAGCCCAAAACACATGCTGCTCACAGCACATTGCTGGCATGGCTGGCACTTCCTGGCACTTGGAGATCCACTTTCTTGCCCTAATCCATATCTAGCCACCAGGTCACACAGCCCACCTATCATTATGTGTATCTCATCGACCACCCTCTCGCAGTCACCACTACGCTGTCCACAGTGCCACTACAAACCATCACCTTATTATTGTCCAGTGAGGATTCATCACAGACAGGCAAACATTCAGGCAATTCCAAAGGTGATCCTTTTATTTACAGTCATCTGAAGAAAATACAAATAAAACATATCAAGACTCCAATTTGCCCCCTCAATGGAAACAATATACTGGCATGGCAACCAATGATTATTTTACGTTCCAAGGTGATCTACTGGTGCTAGCTCTCATCTAGTGGAACTGGCTGTCAATCAGATCACTCTGACAAATGGCAAGTGAAAGCAGGAACCACAGCCCATGGTGGACACTCTCAGGACCAGGTTTGACCCGGGTTGCAGGGTATACTCTTATCCCACCCCACCCCAGAGACTCCATGTTCCCTTTTACCTTGCTCTGCTCAGACAGCCCATTTCCACTGATTCCCCCTCCCCACCCCAACACTATGTAGATACCCACCACATAGATTCCACCTGCAACTTTCTGCTTTACCTCATGAGCCCTGACATTACCATGGTCCTGTACTCCTCTTATAGTGACCACATCACATCTAATAATCTCATGTAGCCTTCCATACCCTCCCATTCTGTCCCACTCATCCCCCTTATACGTCATCTTTCCCTCATCACCATCCATGTCACCACATGCTTCAGTGTTTCCTTCCCAGCTTTGATTGGCACCACATCCATGACAAAACAAAAATAATGCATTGATAGGGGTCAGAGTGTTGACACCATGCCTTAGGAAGGATATGCTGGGCTTGGAAAACATGGGTTAACAAGAGTAATACCTGGACTTCAGGGGTCAGGTTATAGGGCGAGATTACCCAAATTAGGCCTGTTTTCCCTAGAATTTCGAAGGTTGAGGAGTGATACGATTGAAGTCTTCAAGATATTCACAGAAAAAAACAGGATAAATAAAGACAAACTCCTTCCACTGACTGGAAATTCTCGAACGAGGGGTACAGTCTAAAATTTGGGGACATACCATTCAGGAGATGTTAGGGAGCACTTTCACATATAAAAATCGAATAGGAATCTGCATTTAATGAGGAAAAACACATTATTAATGAGGCTGTTAACAATTACCCTCATGAACACGGCATCTGACTGCCCCCGGTGGGAACTTCATCTTGATGCTCAGAACACCCGACCTTTCACTCCCCTCTCCCAGATTCGGCATTAGAGCCCATGTATCAGACCCCGACAAGATTCCCCCCGGTTTCTCTTTTGGACATGGCAGGCCTGCCAAATGTCTCCAGCACTTTTTGATTCGTTTTTATTTTAAATATAATTCATTCCTCTCGAATGATTTATGTTCTGCTGTTGCTTTCGGAGATTTTTTTTCCTCTGTATATTTGGAACAGCAGACCCAGTTCTGAATTCCCCACGTAATTTCCCCAGACTAACCCCTCCCCTCCTTGGTGGCACTGACCAGCGGATATATATAATATAGAGCTCAGCCAGAGAGGGCTCAGAAGTGACTCAGCGCGGATACCTGGTTGGCAGCATCTGTCTGAGATCCGTTACAAAATCCAGCAAAATCCTAGCAGTGGCAGCATTGAATCCATTCTGTTGAAGACTTTGAAGTTTGGTGAGTAATCCGCACTGATGAATGGGACCGTGAATCTCAAGGTTAGTTCAGGTGTAATTGTCTGGGCTGTGTTTGTGAGCCCGTTTGGGGAGAGGGGGCGGTCAATAGTTAGACGATACAAGGAAAAATGGAGCCAACATTTTACCCCCACGTCAAAATAGACACTCTGGAATCTCGCAAAGAAATAAAGCTAAACCCAAAGCGCAAAAAATATTGCCGCAAATTCTAGTTTGAAATACCAGTCTGCTTCTAATCTTGCTGAAAATTTCCCCAATCTCCCGCAAACCCTGTTTCCTACGGCAGGGTTTCGGGATGATCGCTCTCATTCTCAGAAATGAACAAGAAGTGACAGATAACGAAAGTTAAACCGGGCATTTATATAATCAATGTATAACAGAATGGAGATGTGGGGCAGGAGGATTGTGCAAGCGGGTCCATAAGGAAAAGGCGTAAGGATTATCTACAAAATAAATAGTTGTTCTTTGTCCTGAAGACCCCCCCCCCCCCCCCCCATCCCCTCTTAAGCGGTATTCTGATTCTTTGATGTTTACAGTCTGTCCGTTCTGAACCTCTGTTGATCCCAGTTGAACGTGTGACACGGTACCCCCTACATATCGGTACTTGGCTTCTGGGGCGAGTAGGTGTCTGTCTCGAGGAGCCATGGAGCGAAAGGCTATGGGGAAGAGAGTGAGGTAACTGCTGAGAAAGAGGTCACCTCAAAGAGTGTAAGAGACAATAGAAAGGGGTGCAATCCGTTGGTATATGCTTCTGATACTACTCATAAGCACTTCAAATAGAAACTTCTCAAGTTCAAAATCTCTCTCTTTTTGTCTCCCTTTCTTCCCTCTCTCTTTGCTCCGCGAAGAACCTCCACTCTTTTTCCTCTCTCTCCCCTCTTTCTCTCTCCCTCTTTTCTCTCTTTCTCTCTCTCTTTGTTTATCTTCCAACTCAATTTTCCTCAATTGTTATTTAAGTTTTTCTACCTCTACTGCACTTGGCTGTTTCTCTGACACACCTAAGTGTTTGAGTAATTCCCTTACGATTTCAGCTTTACTTTTGTCCTTGGTTAAACCCAAATCTAACTTATTTGCTAATTCTAGAAGTATGACCTTTTTCTTTCCTTCTAAACTTTCTTGGCAAATTTAAGAATTATATTCAAATCCCAGAACCTCTTCAGGAATTTTAAGAGCCATTTCTCTTACTTTTAATTTAATCAACCACAAGTCACCGAAATTTAAGAAATTGTCTCACTTACATTTTATTTAAAGATCTAGGACACTAACCTGCAAGTGTTTAAATCTGCTGGGAGTTTTTGTGCCCCCAAATCTATTCAAATCTGTCTAAAACATTCAAATCACCGACCTGAGCCCCCAAACTGTTATGGCACAGAGTAAACTCTCCTGCTAAATTTAAAACCAGCAACACAGAAAAGATTACGTTCTTATGACCCACAACATGTATGCTTTTAAAAGTAAAAGTCTGTAACATAAGACTCCAGCAAAATAGTCTCATAATCTTGTCTTTAAAGCAATCTAAGAATGTAAGCAGATTGTGATCCATGTACACATTTATCTCCAACACCTTGTTCATGATATACACATTAAAATGCTGTAAGGCCAGTACCAAACTCAATAGGTTCATATTTGATTGTGAAGTATTTCCCCTGGTGGATGTTGATATTCTTCAAAAAGTAACCAACTGGCAGTTCAAACCCATCCTCATCTTCCTGTAGGAGTACAGCTCCAACTCCAGTGTCACTAACATCAATGGCAAATTTAAAAGGTTTTGAAAATTTTCATGTAGCTAAAACTGGTTTGGTGGTTAATATGGCTTTCAAATGGTCGAATGCCTCCTGGCATGGTGCTGACAACTGAAACTTTGTGTTCTTCTTCAGCAAATTGGTTAAGGTGCCACTACACTGCTGAAGTTTGGAACAAACTTCCGATAGAATCTGCTGAGTCCGAAGAATCGAAGCACCTCTTTCTTTGAGGTTGGTCATGGAAATTCCTTGGTGGCCTTCGTCTTTGCGTTCCATGGGGTCAACCTTCTATGACTGATGTTATGCCCCAAGAACGTCACCTCTGCTTTCGCGAATTCAGTTTTATTTAAGTTTATCACCAGTTTTGCTTCTCTTAGTCATTCAAAGAGCTCTGCCAACTGTACCATATCGTCTTCCCAGGACTTAGTAAAGATCACTACATCGTCCAAATAGACTGCACAGTTTGTTAACCCAGTCACAATTCTGTTCATGAGTCTTTGAAATGAGGCAGGTGCGTTCTTCATTCCAAAGGGCATCACTTTAAACGGATATAGCCCATTTGGGGTTACAAATGCAGAAATGTCTTTTGCCATCTCTGATAAAGATACCTGCCAGTAACTACGCTTTAAGTCCAACTTGGTGATGTAACTGGTTTGTGCAACTTTCTCAATAGAACCCTCCAATCTAGGAATTGGATTTGAGTCCGATTTTGTAACAGCATTGACCTTCCGATAATCTATGTAGCCTTGTGGCTGTTTCAGTGGTTAGCACTGCTGCCTCTCAGCACCAGGGTCCCAGGTTCGATTCCAGCCTCGGGTGACTGTCTGTGTGGAGTTTGCATGTTCTCCCCATGTCTGTGTGGGTTTCCTCCGGGTGCTCCGGTTTCCTCCCATAGTCCAAAGATGTGTGGGTCAGGTGAATTGGCTATGTTAAGTTGCCCATAGTGTTAGGTGCATTAGTCAGAGGGAAATGGGTATGGGTAGGTTACTCTTCAGAGGGTCGGTGTGGACTTGTTGGGCCGAAGGGCCTGTTTCCACACTGTAGGGAATCAAATTGTTGAGTCCTGTCTAGTTTGGGAACTAAGACAATCGACGAACTCCACTCGCTCTGGCTTGGTTTGATGATGTCCTCATTGAGCATGGCTTCTACCTCCTTCAGGACCTGACTGCTTTGAGAGGATTAAGCCAATAGGATGTTGTTTTATCAGAGCAGTAATTCCTATGTCTACTTCATGTACAATAGCATTAGTACTCCCATCAAATGCCCTTATTTAGATTAGATTAGATTAGATTAGATTAGATTAGATTAGATTTAGATTAGATTACAGTGTGGAAACAGGCCCAACAAGTCCACACCGACCCGCCGAAGCGAAACCCACCCATACCCCTACATTTACCCCTTACCTAACACTACGGGCAATTTAGTATGGCCAATTCACCTGACCCTGCACATCTTTGGATGGTGGGAGGAAACCGGAGCACCCAGAGAGTAACAAATCTTTCAACTACATCCTATGCTCCTGAGATATATAACTTACATATATATCCCACTCCTCAAGAATATCTTCATTTTTTAAATCTATTTTGAGGCACATCAAAATCCACATTATCTGGATTTGATTCCTCACCCTGCGGGCCAGTAACTAACACCTGTTTCTCCAGTTCTTTCTCTCTATTATAATACAGTATCAACATGTTCACATGACATACCTAATACCTTTTTTTTCTATTTGGCATCATTTCTAGATAGGAGAAAGTGAGGTCTGCAGATGCTGGAGATCAAAGTTGAAACTTTATTGCTGGAACAGCACAGTAGGTCAGGCAGCATCCAGGGAACAGGAGATTCGACGTTTCGGGCACAGGCCCTTCTTCAGGAATGAGTAGAGAGTGTTCAGCAGGAGAAGATAAAAGGTAGGGAGGAGGGACTTGGAGGAGGGGCGTTGGAAATGTGATAGGTTAGATAGTTCACTTGACTCAACTTTTTCTCAATTTGATAGGGACCACTAAACCTGGCTTTGAAGGGATCTCCTATCACTGGTAACAGTACTAACAAGTCATCCCCTCGGGAAAACATCCAAGTCTCAGAGCTTTTATCTACCATCTATACTGTGCCCTTTTTAGGTGCTGTTTAGCTAAACCACCTACTCTATTTAGTCTCTCCCTCACCTCCATTACATAGTCTAAGTGTGAGATCTCTGACTTTGGTCCTGTCAATTTTTCGAGTAGAAAGTGAGGACTGCAGATGCTGGAGATCAGAGCTGAAAATGTGTTGCTGGAAAAGCGCAGCAGGTCAGGCATCATCCAAGGAACAGGAGAAACGTCGATTCTCCTGTTCCTTGGATGCTGCCTGACCTGCTGCGCTTTTCCAGCAACACATTTTCAGCCCTGTCAATTTTTCTTTAATTTCAAACTTCAATTTATCACTTCATGACTGAATATTAACTCTAAGGGAGTGACCTGAGTAGATTCATTTAGCGCATTTCAAATAGCAAACAATACGAATGGGATACCTTTATCCCAATCATTCGGTAATCCTGACAGTATGCTCTCAACATGGTCTTCAAGGTCTAATGTCACCTTTCTAAAGCTCCCTGGGATGCAGGATGATACGCAATGGATTTAAAGTGCTGTATACCTAAGCTATCCATAACCTCCTTAAATAGCCTAGCAGTAAAATTTGACCCTTGGTCCAACTGAATCTCTCTGGGTAGCGCATACCGTGTGAAGAAAGCTACTAACTCCTCTGCTACCTTTTTTTGCCTTGATACTCCGTAATGGAATTGCCTCCAGAAATCTGCTAGATACACCCATTATGGTTAACAAGTACCAGTTCTCACTTTTAGTTCTCGGGAGGGGACCCACACAATCAATTGTAACCCGCATAAAAGGTTCTTCAGATACAGGCATTGGCAACAAAGGTGCTGGGTTTATTTACTGCCTGTGGCTTACCTACCATTTGGCATGTATGATACGTATGGCAAAAGTTAACCACATCTTTGTGCATTCAGGCCAATAAAATGTTTTTGTACTTAGCCTGGATCCTTTGTACCCCTAGATGACGACCTACAGGTAGTTCATGTGCTACCCGTAATACCTCCTGTCTGTGTGCTACCGGCAACATAATCTGGTGTACTTCAGCCCATTTCTCCTCTGCACTAATGTGCCGTGGTCTCCACTTCGGTCTTAGGATTCTATTTTTCAGATAATAACCCTCCGGAATATTTTCTGCCTCCTTTTTGGAGTATACATCCATATATATATAAATATATATATATATATATATATATATCTTTTATCATCTTGTCTTGCTGTTGTAAGTTTCTTAGCCTTTCAGGACTAAACACTTCTGTCTGACCCTCTGCCTGTTCAGGGTTTTTTCTGCATCATTATGTCAAACAGGATATCTGCTAAGTGAACCTCAACTCCTTCATCTTTCTCTTTCCGTTTCACTTCGTGCTGTGACTTGTGATAGTGGGATCTGGTTACCACGCAGTCTGGGAAAATACCGGGATATTTCTGTTTTAACTCCTCAGTTTCTTGGTTTTCCTTGGACTTCTCCACAATAAATGGTGTCAATCCCATCTTGGATCCTGTCAAATCATTCCCAAGAACAAACTGAATTCCTAGAACTGATACTATAGACAATAGACAATAGGTGCAGGATTAGACCATTCTGCCCTTCGAGCTTACACCGCCATTCAATATGATCATGGCTGATCATCCTTAATCAGTATCCTATTCCTGCCTTATCTCCATAACCCTTGATTCCACTATCTTTGAGAGCTCTATCCAACTCTTTCTTAAATGAATCCAGAGACTGGGCCTCCACTGCTCTCTGGAG
>NC_057719.1:39166413-39176649 GCF_004010195.1 Chiloscyllium plagiosum
GATTGGTGTAATAACCTCGCTGAAGGTCTTGTCCAGAAAGATCTCGTTCTCTCGGATGAACCTAAGGTCCTCGAGTTCTTTCATCAGTGCTGCAATATGCTCTGTCAGTATCTGAATGTGCACACACTTTCCACACTTATACGAGCCAGACACACCAGAGTCGTTGACCTCCCACATCAAGTACATTAGAGTCGTTGACCTCCCATATCAAGCACGTAGCCCTCTGAACCAGCTTGGCAGTCATGTCTTCACCCTCTTCAACTGTGGCGTAATCACTTCACTCAACCTCATTGTCAAAGACTCCTGAGCTAAAGCCTCACTCTTCAATCCACAGGAACTTCCTTGGACCTTCTTTTTGGGGCAAGTCTGTGGACTCTTAATATAGGTTAGAGGAGGCCCTACTTTGTAGGACCTGGGGTCTAGAACACACCCACTCTAATAACAGTCAGTTACCTTCCCGACCAGCTTTGCACTCTGCCTTCACTTCCGCCCAGCTCCTGCTGCTCTCTGAGAATCACTCCCACTGTAACTTCCCAGTCTTGAATTGGCACTCCAACCTGAGCTTACATAGGGGAATGCTAAATTTCTGTCCATCTATACTGCAAATAACCACACTCAGTGACTGATTACATCCTGAATCTCTCAAAATTATAACTTCTTGTCCTTCTCCCCCTGTACTTTCTGAGTAAACTTTACCTACAGTTGCGAATTCTTTGTAGAGATCGGGTACTAACTCCATACCCAGCCCCTGCCCAAGCAATGCACTCTCCTGCAGCTCCTCGGCTCTTCTTGGGGTCTCCTTTACTGCCTTCAATAATGCCACTGGCTTAGTTTCTTTTGCCACATCTTTTCCCACAGTGCCTTTCTTTAACGACCAGCACTGTGACTTTCTGTGTCCCACTTTACCACAGTGGAAACACCTAAGGCCTTTCACCTCCTGTCCACCTTCTTGGGCTTCTTTTTTAACATGTGGTAAATTCTTACCAGTGTTCTCTATTCTTGGTTTAGTAGTGTAGGATCTCCCCTTTTTTCAACTTCTATCCCTTCCAGGACGAAATTCTGGCCGGAGGCTTATTTTTATGTACCAACGTGTACTCATCTGCTAATTCTGCTGCCCTTCTCACTTCCTGAACTTTCTGTTCCTCCATGTGAATACTTACAATATCTGGAAGTGGCTTTTTAAACTCCTCCAGCAGAATAATCTCTCTTAGAGCCTCAAAGGCCTTATCTAATTTCAAAGCACATACCCATCGGTCAAAATGACTATGTTTAATTCTTTCAAACCCAACTTAAGTCTGACCTGGTTACTTCTTTGTGTTTCTGAACCACTGTCTATATGCTTCTGCTACCAATTCATAAGCACTTAAAATGGCCTGTCTAACCTCATAATGTCTTGACACCTCATCTGACAGTGCGTCAAATATCTCACTAGCTCTGCCTACCAGTTTAGTCTAAACTAGCATTACCCATAAATCCTCAGACCACTCTATCTGCCTGGACAATTTTTCAGATGAAATAAAGAAGGCTTCAACATCTTTCTCATCAAAATGTGACAGAGTTTGACATATTTATATATATATATATCACTACCTTCTATTTTAATCTCCATCCTATTAACTTGACTTTGCTGACTAAGTTGCAACTTCTCAAGTTCAAATTCTTTCTCTTTTTGTCTCTCCTTTTCTTTCGCGAGGTCAAGAACTATTTAAAGTAAAAATTAACAAATTCATTTCTTAAAGCATTACAGAGAATAATTAACTAACAACTATTTACAAGTCCTTCCTCTAACCTATCTTTTACTTTCTTTTCTATAGTACTAATCCGATTAAACCCCTCCCATTAAAATTTACAAAACAAAACTCTTTATCTCAAAACCAGGTAGCTTTCGGCTCATCTCTGTATTCCTGTCTACTTTTCTTTTTGGGGATTCTGCTTCATAATTACTGATTGATAAAGGAACCTTTACTTGAGTTATTTTTCAGGCAGTCTTTACATGCTGATAGCTTGGCAGTTCTCCTCTCAACTGTTCAATTTTCCCTGGTCTTATACCCTTAAAGCATCAGATTGTGTCATTGGCTTTTAAGATTCTCAATATACTAAATTCAAACTTGATTAGAGGTTGGTATTTTCAGGTATAATTTAAACTAATTGGCCAAATTCGAATTTTTTGTGAGTTGTTCGACCAAGTATAACATTGCAACCTTATTAAGAACACTTGATGCTGTGTCTGGTAGTTCTGCTAGCTGCTAACTCTCTTAAAGGTACAGTACACCCCCATCTTCATAACACCGGCATACTTCTGTCAGGATGGGATCAGAATTTCCCATTGGTTAAAGACTACTGAATCAGGGTCTAAACGAAAGAGTGAATTTGAATGTGAACGAGTGAACATAGAAGTGACCCAAATTTAAAGAATAAGGATGGCCATTTTTTGACAACAAAAAATATACATGTAACACAGCATTAATCAGAGAAAACGAGTGTATCTGTGTGTAACTGAGTGAGAATTTATGGCAGTGACTTCCAGTCAGAAAAAGAGAGTTGGTGAGTGAGTACAGGATAATGAGTGTGGGACAGAGAGTGGGTCAGAAAGAGAGTCAGTAACTCATCCTGATGTAGATCTTCAGCAATTGCTTTTCAGCTGCTCCACACAGTCCCACAATCATGTTTGAAATAATCAGAAATCACATGACATCACATTGTAGTCCAACAGGTTTATTTGAAATCACAAGCTTTTGAAGCACAGCCCCTTCATTACCTGCCCACCCCAGTCCAACACCAGCACCTCCACAACATGTTTGAAATAGGAAAAGAAGAAAACAAAATTCAGATCCAACCAAGTGTAAGTGCCACTCTTGCCTGCATATCACTTCTTTCATCTGATTATACTCTGGTGAAGAGTCTCAAGACATGTAACAATGTCCAAAAAGTTGTCTAATTGTGGGCTGTTGCAATAAATACTTTTGTTTGAAATATGATGGATACAAATTTGTACTTGTTTATAGAGTCATAGCATCATAGAGTTATACAACATGGAAATTGACCCTTCAGTCCAACTCACCCATACTGACCAGATATCCTAAATTAATCTAGTCCCATTTGCCAGCACTTGGCCCATATCCGTCTAAACACTTCCAATTCATATACCCATCCAGATCCCTTTCAAATGTTGTAAACGTCTCAGTCTCCACACTTCTACTGGCAGCTCGTTCCATACACGCACCACCCTCTGCGTGAAAAAGTTGCCCCTTACGTCCCTTTTAAATCTTTCCCATCTCACCCTATTGCCCCTTACGTCCCTTTTAAATCTTTCCCATCTCACCCTAAACTTATGCCCTCTAGTTCTGGACTCGCCCGCCCTGGGAAAAAATCCTTGTCTATTTGTCATATCCATTCCCCTTCTGATTTTATAAACGTCTATAAGGTCACCGTTCAGCCTCCGATGCTTCAGGGAAAATAGCCCCAGCCTGTTCAAGCTTTCCCTATAGGTCAAACCTTAGCGCTACAAAACATAAATTTAACTAAAAAGAGAGTTGAAGTCAAAGCATTTCATCTTACATTCATCAGACTAAAATATAAGAAAAGTAACTTTTGAAAATGATGTAGCATGAGAAGGAAATGCCTACAGATAGTGAAAAAAATCTTAGTGTAACTAAATAATTCTTTGTATAGTTGAATGTGACACCATTGGTAGTTTTATCATGTTGCTAGACTGCCTCTTGCTGTTCACTTTTACACTCTAAATGTTTAGAAAGGATTGACCAATTGGAGAAAACTATCAAATGCTATTGTTTTGAATCTATGCCAGAAAAGTTTTCTTTCTCTGTGTTGTTATTTAGGTTTACAGTGAAGTACAAATCTTTGAAATTTTTGAATCTTTGAAGCTGAAATAAGTTCAAAATATTTTAACCACGACTGGTTAGAATCATGAAGAAATTTAAGAGGCTCTTCGGTAAGCTTTTAACATAAAAGACCATTTTCTTCACTAACTTTTAATACTTGTTTCCCAAATGAATGAGGCATTGTTTCTGTTGGTCACTTGAATAATAAAAATCAATGTTAAGAGGTCTAATAATTTTATTTCCATCTCCAGCAAGAAAAGCAAGCCTAATAATGTTAACATATGAACTCACTTGAAAGTTAGCCCACCATCCATCTTGAGGTTGTCATCAAGCGAAAAGTAACTATTATAATTGCTATTCTTATTGTACTGCAATTGGCATTTCCTTATACTGAAACCCATGCTTAAGTCTGAATAAACTTCAGTACATGCTTATCCAAAGGCTAGTACATTTACTTTTCTTTGCAAAAGATATATAAGAGCAGGGGTAGGAAATTCAGCCTCCTCGAGCCTGCTGCACCATTCTATATGATCATGGCTGATGTCATCTTGGCCTCAACTCCAATTTCCTGCCTAATCTCTTCAACCCATCACTGATTACAAATCTGTGTATCTCCTCCTTAAGTTTACTCAATGTCCCGTCATCCACCACATTCTGGCATTGTGAATTCCACAGATTCATGATCCTTTCAAAGACGTAAGTCCTCCTCATCTCTGTTTTAAATCTGCTTCCACTTAGTCTAAATCTATGACCTCTCATTCTAGAAGTCTAAGTGTCCTTGTTTTGTTCTGGATAATATTTAATTGGAATATTGGTTCACAAGATCTCGCATCTAGTTTCCAAAGCTGAAACTTTGAGAAAATTATTGGTTGCTAAATTGGTCTATAATGTTTTTCTCCTACTCTCTCCCTGCCTCTTTCTTTCTGTCTGATGGTTGCTAGGCTAGGTTAACTCCTATTATGTAATAACACGTGCCAGATAAAAAAGAAGAGATGAATAAGAATAAATTATCTTTAGTTCTAATTTAAACTATTCCTTATGGTTTGAGTCCAAACAAAGGTTTGGGAGTCAGAAAATAGTTTCTGATTTTTCTCCTCTCCACTTCTATTTTATAATTAATTGTTTTTTGGGTTTTTTGAGACACTTCACGTTTTGCAAGGACAACCATTATTGAGGATGTTGGCAACAAAGTTACCACCAGAAAAGATCTGAAACCACAGAAAGCTGACCCTTCAGGAAAAAGTCCGAAACGAAGCACCACTAAGAAATATAATCTCCTCACAGCATGTTGTTCAGTACCTTCCCACAATATGACTTCAAACTCTGAAGAGCATTTGGATTCAACAGATAACATTATGGATATTTTAGAAATCAATGGCCATCTCTGGCATTCAATAACACTGCTACAAGGTAGGTTTCTCTTTTGGTAATGATGGAATGATAACTTAGGAAGTATTAATAAAAATGTTGGAAATCATGAGGTTAAGAAAATTAGCATTAAGGTGTTTTATCTAAATACTCATAATATTTGAAACAAAGCAGATGAATTAACAGCATATATCATCGTGAATGATTATGATGTGGTATGCATCACAGAGATGTGGTTGCAGGAGTTTCAGGGCTGGCAGTTAAACAATCAAGGATTTACAACTTATCGAAAAGACAGGGAGGCAGGCAGAGGGGGCGGGATTGCCGTGTTAGTTAAGAATGAGATTAAATCTATGACACTGAATGACATAGGGTCAGATGATATGGAGTTTGTGTGGGTGGAGTTGAGGAACCACATAAGCAAAAAAACCATAATGGGAATTATGTACAGACCTCCCAGCAGTGGTCAGAACAAGGGGCACAAGGTGTACCAGGAAATAGATAAGGCATGTCAGAAAGGCAAGGTCATGGTGATTATGGGGTCTTCAATATGCAAACGGATTGGGTTAATAATGTTGCAGGTGAATACTAAGAAAGAGAATTCATGGAATGTATACAGGATGGCTTTTTGGAACAGCTTGTGATGGAGCCCGCAAGGGAGCAGGCTATTCTGGTCTTAGTTCTGTGTAATGAGCCAGACTTTATAAAAGATCTTAAAGTAAGGGAACTTAGGAGGCAGCGATCATAATATGATAGAGTTCAGTCTGCAGTTTGAAAGAGAGAAGGCAAAATCGGGTGTAATGGTGTTACAGTTAAATAAAGGTAATTACAAGGGCATGAGAGAGGAAATGATGAAAATCAACTAGAAGCAGAGCCTAGTGGGGAAGACAGTAGAGCAACAGCAGCAGGAGTTTCTGGCAGTAATTGAGGACAGAAGGTTCATTCCAAAGAAAAGAAAGATTACCTGGTAGGGTGCTGATACAGACAGCCATGGCTGACAAAGGAAGTCAGGAAATGTATCATAGAAAAAGAGAGAGCCTATAAAGTGGCCAAGAGCACTGGGAAATCAGAAGATTGGAAATTCTACAAAAACAAACAGAGGATAACAAAGAGTGAAATAAGGAGAGGATCAAATATGAAGGTAAGCTAGCCAGTAATGTTAGAAATTATAATAAAAGTTTCTTTCAATACATAAGAAACAAACGAGAGGCAAAAGTACAAATTGGGCCGCTCCAAATTGATGCAGGAAGGCTAGTCCTGGGAGATAAGGAAATGGCTAAAGAACTTAATAAGTACTTTGTGTCAGTCTTCACAGTGGAAGACAGGAGTAATATCCCAACAATTAAGGAGAGTCAGGGGGTAGAGTTGAGTATGGTAACCATTACAAAAGAGAGAGTGCTAGAAAAGCTAAAAGGTCTAAAAATTGATAAATCTCCTGGCCCCAATGGGCTACATCCTAGAGTTCTGAGGGAGGTGGCTGAAGAAATAGCAGAGGCACTGACTGTGATCTTTCAAAAATCACTGGAGACTGGGCAAGACCCAGATGATTGGAAAGTCACTGTTCAAGAAAAGATCAAGACAAAAGATGGAAAATTATAGGCCAATTGGCCTAACCTTGGTTGTGTAAAATTATAGATTTCTAAATTCTTGGAAGTGCAGGGTCGGATTAGAACAAGTCAGCATGGATTTAGTAAGAGGAGATCGTGCCTAACAAACCTGTTAGAATTCTTTGAAGAGGTAACAAAATAGGTTAGACCAAGGAAACCCAGTGGATGTTATCCTTCTATACTTCTAAAAGCCTTTGATAAAGTGCCTCGCAGGAGGCTGCTGAGTAAGGTGAGGGCCCATGGTGTTCGAGGTGAGCTACTGGCCTGCATTGAGGATTGGCTGTCTGACAGAAGGCAGAGAGTTGGGATAAAAGTTTCTTTTTTGGAATGGCAGCCGGTGACAAGTGGGATCCTGCAGGATTCAGTGTTGGGGCCGCAGCTATTCACTTTATACATTAACGATCAGGGTGAAGGGACTGGGGACATTCTGGCAAAGTTCACCAATGATACGAAGTTAGGTGGACAGACAGGTAGTACTGAGGAGGTGGGGAGGCTGCAGAAAGATTTAGATAGTTTAGGGAAGTGGTCCAAGAAATGGCTGATGAAATTCAATGTGAGCAAATATGAGATCTTGCACTTTGGGAAAAAGAATATAGGCATGGACTATTTTCTAAACGGTGAGAAAAATCATAAAGACAAAATACAAAGGGATCTGGGAGCGCTAGACCAGGATTCTCTAAAGGTTGGCTTGCAGGTTGAGTCTGTGATTAAGAAAGCAAATGTAATGTTGTCATTTATCACAAGAGGGTTGGAATATAAAAGCAGTGATGTGCTTCTGAGATGTTATAACGCACTAGTTAGGCCCCATTTACAATACTGTGTCCAATTGTGGGCCCCACACCTCAAGAAGGACATACTGGCACCAGAGTGTGTCCAACAGAGATTCACACAGTTGATAGATGGAATGGTAGGCTTAACATATGATGAATGGCTGAGGATCCTGCGATTGTATTCATTAGAATTTAGAAGGTTGAGGGGAGATCTAATAGAAACTTATTAGATAATGCATGGCTTAGAAAGGGTGGAGGCTGGGAAGTTGTTTCCGTTAGGCAGGGAGACTAGGACCCTTGGGCACAGGTTTAAAATTAAGGGGTCAATTTAGAACGGAAATGAGGAGACATTTCTTCAGCCAGAGAGTGGTGGGCCTGTGGAATTCATTGCCAGAGAGTGCAGTGGAGACTGGGACATTGGGTGTCTTCAAGGCAGAAATTGATAAATTCTTAATCTCGCAAGGAATTAAGGGTTACAGGGAGAGTGCAGGTAAGTGGAATTGAAACGCCCATCAGCCATAATCAAATGGTGGAGTGGACTCGATGGGCTGAATGGTCTTGCTTCCACTCCTGTGTCTTATGGTCTCATGGTCTTTTTTTTGTATAGATATTTTTTATTAGAAATTTAACATTTTTACAAGTTTACAAAAATAAACAAAACTCTCAAGTACAAACATTGATATACAATTAAATCTTAAATAAATAATAACCAAAATTTAACAAAAGAAAAATCCCAAGAAAGAAAAAAAAACAAAGCTCAACTAACTACTAATATAACCTACATCTAACCAGAGTGTATAATTAAGTCTCTTACATTATTCAAATAAGAGAAAGAAAAAAAAACAACAGATAACACAGAAATTGGGTAGTGAGATACACGCTCGGAATGTGTTAACATCAAATGTAACAAAACCCGTATTCGTGCGGGATTCCTCTCCCAAGGGGCCCTGGACCAGCCAGGTTCGTAATCTCAATTAAATAAAAGCCCTTGTTAGGATGGCCGAAATATCTGTAGTCATATAATTCAAGAAGGGCTGCCATATTTTATGAAATAATTCAGTCTTTCAGTGCACCATATTTGTAAGGAAGTCAAGGGGAATACATTCCATAATTAATCTGAGCCAATTTGGAAGTCCAGGGGGCCCCTCAGCCATCCAGTTTACCAAAATATTTTTCCTTGCACAGAAAGAGAGAATAGAAAATAGTCTCTTCCCGGTCATATCCAGGGAGGGTAAGTTCAAAAAGCCCAAAAGGAGAGATACAGGGTCCACTTTAATTTCCGTTCCTAAAATTTCTGTCAGGGTACTTGCTACTTTAGTCCAGTATCTACGGATCTTATGACAGGTCCTTAGGCAATGTACAAGAGTGCCCACCTCTATGTTACATTTGGGACTCATTGGAGATGCTCCTGCCTTAAATTCTGCCAATCGACCCGGTGCTATATGGGCCCTATGAAGGATCTTCAGCTGGATAGCCTGAGTTCTGTTACAGATGGTGATTCTTCTGGCGTTTTCCCAAATGTCATTCCACGTTTCTATAGAGATTTCTAGTCACAAATCCTGATCCCATGTTTTAAGCAGATTGTCCATATCTCCCGATACTTCATCATGTAGTAAATGATAAATAGTACTGACGGAAGATGTCCCCATTGGTTGTGGTACTCTACATTCTCGATCTGATTTATAAAGACTATCTAATAACGTAGTCTTCTTCTGTATATAATCTCGAATTTGGAAGTATCGAAAGACGTCTCCATTAGGTAATCCGAATTTTTGACGCAGCTGTTCAAAAGACATCAGGACCCCATCTTTAAATAGGTCCCCTAGACATGAGATACCCCTGGATCTCCGGAGTTTAAAAGTGGCATCTGTAATCCCCGGTTGGAATCCCCATGCTCCCAACATCGGTGCATAGGGGGATGTTTTATGTGAGTTGCCCTCCTTTTGCCACATTATATTCCAAACTTTAATTGTATTTAGTATTATTGGGTTTTTACAGTGATCCGTAATGATTTTCCTCTTGTCTGAAATTAAAAGGTTAATAAGTGGGCATTTTACTTGAGAAGGCTCGATGTCCAGCCAGATTGATTGCGGATCAGACAAGACCCAATCAGCTATGTAACTTAATAGGGAACTTAACTGATATTTCCTAAAATCTGGGAAGTCCAATTCTCCCCTTGCCTGTGAAAGCTGTAGCTTCTTCAGCTTAATGAGGAGCCATCTATGATTCCAGATAAAGGAACCCAACCAGCCATATAATTTAGGTAGTGCCAACCTCGGCAGCATCACCGGAAGCATTCTCATAGGGTATAGGAGACGGGGCAGGACATTCATTTTAATTAGTGCTATTCTACCCAGCCAGGAAATTGGAAGGTCTCCCCATCACTGGAGGTCCTGCCTTATCTTTTCCAGTAAATGCACAAAGTTAGCCTTATACAACTGACCAAATACTGGGGTAATAAAAATGCCTAAATATAAGAAACCCTCCAGGGACCACCGAAAGGGAAAGTGGGATCCGTCCACTAAGTGGGGTATCATAGCAAGGCCACCCATTGGCATAGCCTCCGATTTTGAGAAATTAATTTTATAGCCTGAGAATGCGCTAAATGTATTAATAGCTTGGATTAAGCGAGGCATGGACATCAGAGGA
>NC_057719.1:39179334-39207099 GCF_004010195.1 Chiloscyllium plagiosum
TTCCAAAGGTCCATCGTATCCTCTCCCAACCAGTGCCCCACCCTTGACCCAGGCGCTCCTTAATGGGATGAGGAAAATTCAAATATACTATAGAGCTAGAGTTAACAGTGATCTCCCTACCCCCACCCACACCAACACCTGGATATATTTGGTAATGTTAATAAATACCATGTATAAACATATATAACTATAAAATTACAACCTCAACAAGTAATAATTAAATATAATAATACGAAATAACAAGGGAAAACAACCCCCCTCCTAGAGACGTAGGTAAAATAGAATACGGTAACCACTTTTCCCCACCAACATTAACTAGATCCCCCAGCCTATATATATATAGAATAATAAAAAAAAACAAAAAAGGGGAGAAAATCGTTAAGTAGAGAACAAATAAATAAATCCCTCTCCCCACCCCCCAAGATAATATTAAACAGTAAGGTAAAAAAAAAGAAAAGGGGGGAATATAAACCAGAGTGGGGGGAAGGCAAACCAACATCCATTATCTCTTACAATTTATCTAAGAGAGTCCAAAAATTCCTTAGGTTTTTCCGGCACTCCGAAGTTATACACGGATCCTTCATGGTTAAAGCGTAGCGTCGCTGGGTAGCGTAAGGAGTACTGAATATTTAAGTCCCTTAAACACTTCTTCGCCTCAGCGAATGCCTTCCTTTTTCAGACCAGAGCTGGGGAAAAGTCCTGGAATAACATGATCTTGGATTCTTTATAGATCATGGCTTGGGAATCTTTTCCAAGATTTCTAGAGGCTTCTAGGAGTATCCGCCTCTCCTTATAGCTCTGCAGCCGGAACAGGACCGGGCGGGGACGCTGGTTTGAGCTGGGCCCGTGTATTGCAACCCGGTAGGCCCATTCCACCCTTACCTGGCCTGATCCAGCCTCCAGAGTTAAATGCTGTGGCAGCCACTGTTTGAGAAACGCTGTAAGCTGGCCTTCCTCTTCCCGTTCGGGAAGGCCCAGCAAACGAATATTTTTTCAACAACCTCGATTATTGAGGTCATCAATATGATTCTCTAAGGTCCGGACTCGCTGCTTGAGAGTCCGAACCCGATCCACGGCCGATTGTGCTGTAGTTTCGGAGGTCGCGGCCTTTAGCTCCGCCCCTCGGACGCGGCACTCGATTTCCTTAATGTCTCGGTCGTGCTTTTGCAGTGCGGCCGAGAGTAAGTCTACTCGACTTCGGGATTCTTCAATAAAAGCATCGATCTTCACATCCAGTTTGGAGATGATTTCCACCAGGCTCGCCACCGTAGGCAAGTCCCCCGGGGCGGCTGCGGACGCCTCAGCTGGAGAGGGTGGGGGAGGGGTTCCTGCTTGCTGAGAGCTGCAGGCTCCCTTCCCTTTAGTCATTTTTACTGAAGATTAGATTGTTTAAATTTAATACTAAGCAACTAATTAAACAACTATTTTAAATGATTTGGTGAGTGTGGTGGGGGTGGATGACCCACTTTGCCCAAGTCTTGGGAGGAGCACTATAGACTCAGACTTGCTGGGTCGCCGCCATCTTGGATCCCCCCGGTCTTATGGTCTAATGCCTTTTGTAAGTAACAAAACTTTGGATGATCAGGGTACCAAAGATAATGCACCTTCATCCAAGAACTTCAGAAAGGTTGGAATTTGTCATTGACACGAGGTATCTGGACTTATTGAAAAGTCTTGTTGGAACTTTGCACTTTTTAGAGGAAGTATCAGTTTATATCAGTTTCTAAATACCTAAGTTTGCTCACTGAGCTTGAAGGTTTCAGACATTTCGTCACCATACTAGGTAACATCATCAATGAGAGTCTCCAGTGCAGCACTGGTGGTATGTCCCTCCTTTCTGTTTATAGGTCTTGGTTTCTTAAGGTGGGTGATGCCATTTCTAGTCCTTTTGTTTTCAAGAGAAGATAGATAGGGTCTAAATCGATCTGTTTATTGATGGAGTTCTGGTTAGAATACCATGCTTCTAAGAATTCTCGTGTGTGTCTTTGTTACGCCTGTCCTAGGATGTGTGTGTGTGTTGTCCCAGTCAAAGTGGTGTCCTTCTTTGTCTGTATGTATAGAACTAGTGATAATGGATCATGTCTTTTGGTGGCCAGTTGGTGTTCATGTATCCTGGTGTAACGTAACTTGCAGGAAACCATAAGAAGAGAAATGTTGTTGTAATTGGGGATCGTATAGTTAGAGGCATAGACACTGTTCTCTGTGACCAGATTAAGAGTCCTGCCTGGTGCTCGGGTTCAGAATATCTCATCTGGACTTAGAGAAACTTGGAGTGGGAGGGTAAAGATCCAGTGGTCGTAGTCCATGTAGGTACCAATGACATAGATAAAACTAGGACAGATAAGGGAGTATGAACAGCTAGGAGCTAAATTAAAAAGCAGAACCAAAAAGGTAATAGTCTCTGGATTACTATGTGAAACATGAGCTAATTGGCACAGGTCAATAAGATTAAGCAGGTAATCTTAAACAGGCTCAAAGATTGCTGTAAGAGAAATGAGTTTGAATTCATGGGACGTTGACACCAGTACTAGGAAGAATGGGCCTGTTCTAATGGGACGGTCTTCATCTGAACTGTGCTGAGACCAGACTCCTAGCAAACTGCATGACCAGGGCTGTAGACAGAGCTTTAAACTTATTGTGTGTGTGTGTGTTTGGGGGGTGGGGGGGTGGGTGTTGGTTAGCTATAGGAGTAATTAGAAAACCCACATTAAAGGAGGAGATCATAGAGATGTAAAACATGGAAACAGACCCTTTGATCTAACCTGTCCATGCCAACCAGATATCCCAACCAATCTAGTCCCACTGCCAGCACCCAGCCCATATCCCTCCAAACCCTTCCAATTCATAAACCCATCCAAATGCCTCTTCAGGAGAGTTATTAAAATCTCCAGCACAGACACAAATAGGACAGAGCCTATGGAAAGTGTAAGCAATCAAACTTTAAGCACACTGGACAAATGAATGACAATGCAAAGAAGGACAGTTAATACAGGACTAGAGGTGTTATATCTGAATGCATGCAGTATAAGGAATAAGGGATATGAGCTTGGAGCGTGGATCAAAATTGGGAGAGATGATGAAGTGAGCATCATGCAGATGTGGCTGCAAGTGGATCAGGATTGGAAGCTGAATATTCAAGGATGTACGTCCTATTGAAAAGATAGGTAGGTGGGCAGAGGGGGTGGGGTTGCCTTATTAGTAAAAAATGAAAATAAATCAATAGTAAGAAACAAAGTAAGGTCAGATGGTGTAGAATAGGTGTGGGTAGAATGGAAGAACCACAAAGGTGAAAAACAACATAGTTGGTTATGTGCAGGCCTTCAAACAGTATCAGAAGTGGAGGTGCAAGATACACCAGGAGGCGGAAAAGATGTGTAGGAAAGGTAAAGTTACAGTGATCATAGGTGATTTCAATATGCAGGAGAACTGGGAACATCAGTTTGGTAGTGGACTGCAAGAAAAGGCATTTGTGGAATGTTTATGAGATGGGTTTTTTTTGTAGCAACATGTGGTGGATCCCACAAGAATTTAGTGTTGTGCAATGAGGCAGACTTGATAAGGGAGCAAATGGTAAAGGAATCCTTAGGAGGCAGTGAACATAATATGATTAAATTTACTCTGGAAGACATCCCAAAAATTCAAGAGTGATGGGGCAGATTTGAGTATGGTGGCCATCACCAAGGAGAAGGTGCTAGAAAAACTGAATGGCCTGAAGGTGGATAAATCACCTGGACCAGATGGACTACACCCCAGAGTTTGAAGGGAGATAATTGAAGATACAGTGGAGGCGTTAATGGTGACTTTTCAGGAATCGCTAGAATCAGGGAGGATCCCCGAGGACTAGAAAATCACTAATGTGACACTCCTGTTTGAAAAGGGAGTAAGGCAAAAGACAGAGAATTATAGACCAACTCGTCTAAGATCCTGGAATTAATTGTAATGGATGAGATTTCTGAACACTTGGAAGTGTGTCGTAAAATAGGGCAAAGTCAGCATGCTATCATCAAGGGGAGGTTATGCCTGACAAATCTGTTAGAATTCTTTGAGAAAGTAACAAATAGGTTAGACCAAGGAGAACCAATAGATGTCATCTCTTTGGACATCAAGAAGGCCTTTGTCAAGGTTGCGCCTAGGAGGCTACTGAATAAGGTAAAGAGAATGCAAAGACTGCAGATGTTGGAGTATCAGAGTTGAAAAGAGTGGCGCTGGAAAAGTACGGCAGGTCAGGTGGCATCCAAGGAGCAGGAAAGTCGAAGTTTCAGGCATAAGCACTTCATCAGGAATGTAGAAGAGGAAGGGGAATGAGAGATAAATAGGGGGTTTAGGGTGATTGGGGGAAAGGTAGGTGGGAAGGCAATAGGTGGTTGCAAACCTGCATCTACCTATTGCCTTCCGAGCTTACCTTCCCCCAGTCCCACCATCACCCCCAAACCCCCATTTATCTCTCATCCCCTTTCCCCTTCTATATTCCTGCTTTTCCAGCACCACAGTTTTCAACTCTGAGTAAGATAACGCCCCATGGTGTTAGGGACACAGTGCGAGCATGGATAGAAGCTCGGCTGTCTGGCAGAAAGCAGAGTGGGAATAAAAGGGTCTCTTTCAGGATGGCAGCCTGTTACAGGTGGTATTCCGCAAGGGTCAGTATTTTCACTTTATACATTTACAATCCAGATGAAGGAACTGAGGGCATTCTGGCTAACTTTACAGATGATACAAAGATAGGTGGAGGGACAGGTAACATTGAGGAGTCAGGGAGGCTGCAGGATGATTTGGACAGGTTAGGAGAGTGGGCAAAGAAGTGGTAGATGGAGTCCAATGTGGAAAAGTGTGAGGTCATGCATTTTGGTAGGAAGAATAGAGGCATGGGCTATTTTCTAAATGGAGAGAAAATTCAGAAATCTGAAGTGCAAAGAGCCTTGGGAGTTCTAATCCAGAATTCTCTCAAGGTAAACTTTCAGGTTGAGTCTGTAGTTAGGGAAGCAAATGCAATGATGGCATTTATTTTGAGAGGACTTGAATACAAAAGCAGACATGTACTTCTGAAGCTTTACAAGGCTCTGGTTGGACCACATTTGGAGTATTGTGTGCTGTTTGGGCCCCATGTCTCAGGAAGGATATTCTAAAGCATGTTCAGAGGAGGTTCATGAGAATGGTCTCAGGAATGAAAAGCTTAATATGTAAGTAACGTTTGAGGACTCTGGGTCTGTATTCACTGGAGGTTAGAAGGATGAGGAAGGATCTAATTGAAACTTACAGAATACTGAATGAGCTGGACAGAGTGGATGTTGAGAAGATGTTTCCATTGGTAGGAGAGACTTAGACCCAAGGACACAGCCTTAGAGTTAAAGGGAAGACCCTTTAGAATGGATATAAGGGGAAATTTCTTCAGACAGAGAATGGTGAATCAACGGAATTCATTGCCACAGAAGGCTGTGAAGGCCAGGTCATTGATTATATTTAAGACTGAGGTAGACAGGTTCTTAATTGTCAAGAGGATCATGCGTTACGGGGAGAAAGTTAGAGAAAGGAGTTGAGAAACCTATCAGCCATGATTGTTGGCGGAGCAGACTCAATATACTGAATGGCCTAATTTCTGCCCCTATGACTTATGATCTTAAAACTAGACAAACTGACTAAGCAGTGACACTTTTGACTCAGCATTGCTGTTAATTTATATGAACTGCTTGTTTTTAGGTTTTGCTTCAGTAAGCAGCGGGTTGTCTGTTTATATTTAGAAAGTATCGGAACTTCCAGTGGTCACCCTATTTAGCTAATCCCACTCAACTGACTTTTTGAAAACATTTTTTCCTTTTATAGGTTGAAGCTCATACCTTTCTCACCTTCTCTTCATTTGGTGGTTATTCAGGGAAAAAGAATGTATGAATATCAGTTATGCTAAAGGCTGGCCAACTCGTGAGAGCAGTTGAGGTGCAGGGCGATGGGGATGGGGGTGTTAAAAGAAGCCATATCATACTGAGATCCAAACCTCATTCAAATTAAATTGATGTGCTGTAAATCCCAAATTGATATCTCAATACAGCTTTCAAATTTCAATATCAGGAGGAGAAAAGACTGCTGAGTTAAGAACAAACATATTCAAGTGAGGCTAGGATGTGGGTGGCGGGGACAGTGTTGAGGCTGTGAGAGTGGGAGGATTCAGAATCCCAGTGCATCAAATTAGTTTGATGGTGATCAAAGTCAAATTTCTGCTCCTGTTGGCTAATTGACATAATTAGTTTGGATCTTTGTAAGGCCTCTGTGTCCACACACCTCAAGAACCGTAATTGGAGTTCTGTGGATGTTTCATATTTGTAAAGCAGCCTGTTATCTAGACCAGGCAGGCCCTCCCCCTGCCCCACAGCAGTGGGCCTTTCTGTGTTAGCAGCAGACTTCAGTGCAAGCTGCCTATTGATTCTCAAGGCCACTTTGCCACACCAACACAAGTCTTGGCAATTATTTTAAGAATCAGACAAAATCCCATGTCTGTCTCTTACACATTTACACTGTTTAGTTTCAGCAAGATTATTAAATGTCATTATAGTAACTGTATACGCTGAAAGCTTGTGACAAGTCTAAAACAAAAACAGAAATTGCTGAAGAAACTCAGCAGGCCTGGCAGTGTCTGTGGAGAGAAAGCAGAGTTAATGTTTCAAGTCCAATGACTGTCCTTCAAAGCTGAGAGTAGCTAAGAAATGGTGATCTATATTGCTGAAGACAGGGTTGGGGGCAGGAAGGAGAGGAGTGAGCAGATATGTGCAGGTGGAACCCAAAGAGAGGGGACAACAGTTAGGCAGACAGAGGGATAGATGATACTATGCCAGGGAGAAAGAAAAACTGATCATGGAGACCATAAGTAACTAAAATGGTTTGGTTGTGTTGAAAGCAGTCCATGTCATAACAGGGCCTACAGTGCAGGCGTGGGTATAGGGTATAGAGGAAGGTGTTCAGGTTCTAAAAGTATTGAACTTGATACGCAGTCATGAAGGTTTCAAGGTTCCAAGTAGAAAATGAGATGCTGTTCTTCCAGATCATGCAGAGTTTTGCTGGAGCACTGCAGTAAGCCTGTAACAGAGATAAGAACTCTTCATCGGGACACTATAAAAAGTTAACTCTGCTTTCTTCCCACTAAATGCTGCCAGACCTGCTGAGTTTCTCCAGCAATTTCTGTTCTTGTTTCAGATTTCCAGCATCTGCAGTTCTTTATTTTATTGATGTGCAGGTAAATTACTGCTTTGTCATGAAGAAATGTCTGGGGCATTGGATAGTGAGGACTAGGGAGGTAAATGGGCAAGCGTTACACCTTTTGTGAAAGCATGAGAAGGTGCCATGGGGATGTTGGAAGGTTAAGGAAGTGGAGAAGGAGTGGACCAGAGGGAATAGTCCCTGACAGGGTAGGAGAGGGGCATACGTTTGGTGGTGGCCTCCCATTGGAAATGGGCTGATGACGTGGAAGGTAAGGATGAGAGGGAAGCTGTCGTTGTTGTGGAGGGAAGAGAAGGGGTGAGGGCAGAAGTGTAAGGAAAGGGTCAGACACTCACCCTATCAACTACAGTGATGGGGAATCCTTGGTTGAGGAAAAAGGTGGATATTTCTGAGACACCCTGCAGAAGGTGACATCATAATATGCACTGCTTTCAACACAGTCAGCTAACGTTCAGCGACTTATGCTCCCCATTATCAGTTTGTCTTTCTCCCTGGCATATTATTATCCATCCCTTTGTCTGCCCAATTGTTTTTTTTCTCTGGGTTCCATCTCCACCTATCCACTCATTTCTTTCTGGCTCCATCTTCAGCATATGTACAACATTTTCCTTCCACTATTAGTTTTGAAGAAGGATCACTGGATTTGAAACGTTAGCTCTGCCTTCTCTCAGCAAAGTATTTATTACAGTTTTAACAGTATTAAAGCAAGTTAGTGCTGAATTTAATGTATATATTCACAGTTTAATGCTATTGAGACTACATCCTTAATAATTGAGCATGCAGGTGACTATCACCTGATGTTGGAGCATTGCTCCGAAAGCTCGTGTGCTTCCAATTAAATCTGTTGGACTATAACCTGGTGTTGTGTGATTTTTAACTTTGTACACCTCAGTCCAACACTGGCATCTCCAAATCAGGATATTTATAGCTGAAAATGTGTTGCTGGAAAAGCGCAGCAGGTCAGGCAGCATCCAGGGAACAGGAGAATCGACGTTTCAGGCATAAGCCCTTCTTCAGGAATGAGGAAAGTGTGTCCAGCAGGCTAAGATAAAAGGTAGGGAGGAGGGACTTGGGGGAGGGGCGTCGGAAATGCGATAGGTGGAAAGGTGGATAGGTGACCTATCACCCTCACCTTGACCTCTTTCCACCTATCGCATTTCTGACGCCCCTCCCCCAAGTCCCTCCTCCCTACCTTTTATCTTAGCCTGCTGGACAAACTTTCCTCAGTCCTGAAGAAGGGCTTATGCCCGAAACGTCGATTCTCCTGTTCCCTGGATGCTGCCTGACCTGCTGCGCTTTTCCAGCAACACATTTTCAGCTCTGATCTCCAGCATCTGCAGACCTCACTTTCTCCTCCAGGATATTTATAGTCAGCTAAGGGATATTGTTTTCTCTACAAATGAACTGCTCATAGTTTTAAAAACTAAGGGAATATTTGCATAAAGATTACCTAGAATTAACACTGCCAAATGTTTGCATAGTAGTAGTTTTACTGGCACACAAAATGTTAACTCCAAGCTAGTAATCAACTTGTTTTTAAATTATTGAACCAGTTTTAATTGACATTCAAGCAGAAAAAATGGTTGATATTATCTGAATATTAATAATGATTCTCTTCTGCCTAGAAAAAGACATTAAAGAACTTATTGAGCAACAAAGATATTTCAAAGCTGACCAGCATCTCATCAAGTTAGAATATGAGCGATACACTAATGATGTGGCAAATGACGAAAGCACCAAAAAGGAAGAGAAAGCCATTAATTCATTGTACGAGTTGCTTAGTGCTGAAATTTTCAATGTGGTAAAAGAATCATTTAACATTTCCAAAGAACACCCAAATCTCTTGAAAATGGCAGTCCAAGTGAAAATCCAAGAAGAAAAAGCAGACCAAATATACCTGGAAGAAAAGGAAAAATCTGGAAGTGTTCCTGAGTTCAGGCCGAGGCAATGGGACGCTAAATGGCTGAGCATTTTACAGCACTCCGTGAACGAAAGGATAAGTGAACCACTCAGTGGTTCTGAAGACAGTAAGACTGACTGGCTCACACAGTGTTTAGTGCAACTTCGTAGCCAACTCAAAGCAGATTTTGACACCATTGTGAACTGCATTAATCCATGTTACCCTGAGGAATACAATATATGTGTGAAGTATGCTGAATGCTATTGTAAAACAGTTTCTTCTCATATCTCATTATTAGCAGAGAGTGGACTGAAAGGAAAAGAAGTTTATCCACTTCTCTATTGGATTAATAAGTGCTATCCAGAGTAAGTCACTCTGATTCTTTTCTTACTATATTATTTTCTTAACCGTTGGAAATTTAAATTACTTTGAACATTATAAATTTCTCAGATGCCAATCTCTTTTCACGCCGAGAAATGAATAGAAAAAGTGCTATCAACCAAACAGTGTTTCCTCTACAATTTAACTTGAATTTTAATCACTGACCTCAATTACTCATAGAACTCAGCATTTTTAGCATATTGATTTCTTTGTGGATATTTTCAGTAAATTGCTGTTCCATTCAAATTTGACCCCTTTACATACACACAATTCTTTGCCTGTGTAGCCTCTGTAAACCTCCCTATTTTTTTTTCATAAAGAGTTTAAGGCACCTGGATGATTTTTTAGAATTGTTTTCTGCATTCTTTATGAAGAAACAACTTCCACTGTTTGACATCTGACACCACTTACGTGTGGAGTTCTAAGTGAAATGAAAGGTTGACAATTCTGTTACTTAAAATGCCGCTGCATTATTATCACCAAATTGCTGACTGAGTTAAATAATTTAAGTATGTATTTTAGTGAATATCAGATTTGGTTAGATGCCATAGACTTAGTGCATTACTTCGTATAAAAGAGTTATGTTTTGCAATTGCCTAATTTATCAGTATTCATCATTTAACTCGCTGGTAGGAGATTTTGATTTAATGCCACTGTCAAAGCTGACTTGCAAAGCCAAAACATCTAATATCAATCCATGCTATGCTCGAAATGTATTGTGGGCCCGATGGAAGAGGGTGGTAGAGAATTTTCCTGGGGTGGGAGGGGTCTTTGATGTTGGTTGCTTCCCTGAGGCAGCAGGAAGTATAGATGGAGTCAGTGGGTGGAAGGGTGGTCTGCATGATTGACTGGGCTGTGTTCACGACTCTTTATAGTATCTTGTCTTGGGCAGAGGGTTGCCGTACCAAGCTGTGACGTATCCAGATAGGATGCTTTCTGTGGAGCATCTATATAAATTGTAAGAGTCATTGCTGACATGCTGAATCTCCTTAGCCTCCTGTGGAAGTAGAGGCATTGGTGTGTGTTTACTTGACAGTAGCATCGGTGGACCAGGACAGATTGTTGGTGATATTTACTCTGAGGAACTTGAAGCTCTCAGCCATCTCCACCTCAGCACCATTGGGGTATGTCCTCCACTTGGCTTTTTGAAGTCAATGACCAGTTCCTTTGATTTGCTGACATTGAGGGACAAATTGTGTCTTTACGCCATGTTGTTAATGTTCCAACGCAGCAGTGAAACCCCTCTGCTAATTAAACCAAACACCCAGAAAATCTCACCTTGCCTCGTAATCTATTAAAATATGAGTGACAGAGAACTCCATAAATTCCACTACCTAAAGAAAAATATTAATTTTATTCTTTAACTCTAAAGTTAACATTAAACAACAACTATTTATAACTCTAAGCCCCTTTTCTCTTAAAGTCTGTTTTTTATCTCCAACTCTATAACAGTATACTGATCCAATAAAGACCCATATTAAAACTGCATCAACTTAATTTTCAAAATCAGACAGCAGCTGTCATCATCAGTGTTGGTCTTCTTTCAGCTGCCAATCCCCCAGGTCATCTTCAGTCTTTTCTGCGATGATATTTCAAATGAAAAAGGTATCTTTGATAGAGAGTGTTTTGAATGACAGTCTCTCTTAAATGGCAGGTTGCACTCTCTCTCCTGCTAACTCTCAAAATGTCAGTTTATGTATACCCTAAACATTGGATTGTCTCATTAGTTCAATGTTGTCAAAACAGTAAAAGTCAAATTTGATTGGGTTCTAGTATCCTGGGCATAATTTAAGCTGATTGGTTAAATTCAAACTGTTATGAACATAGCAGCCAAATGTTACATATTTTCAATTTTCAGTACACTCTGAGACTACTAGTCAGTCAATGGCAGGTGCCTGCAAACTCTCACTGCCAAAACAACTTTCACTCTCTCTTAAAGGTACAATATACACCTTCAACTTCATAACACTAAGCTGTCTGTCTCTTTTCTGTTCTCTGTCTCATCGTTATTTGAGATCCAACCCACGACAGTGCTGTCATCAACAAATTTGTGAATGGAGTCAGAGCTCGATTTGGCCACACAGTTGTGAGCGAATAAAGAGTACAGTAAGTGGCTGAATACGCAACCTTGCAGGGCACTGGTGTTAAGGATTATGGTGGAGGAGGTGTTGTCGCCTGTTCTTTCTGATAGTGGACTGTGGGTCAGGAAGTCGAGGATCCAGTTACAGAGGGAGGAGCAGAGTCTTGGGTCTCGGAGTTTGGAGATGAGTTTGGTTGGAATTATGGTGTTGAAGGTAAAGCTAAAGTCAATAAGTAGGAGTCTGACGTAGGTCTCCTTGTTGTCCAGATACTATAGAGATGAGTGTAGGGCCTGGGAGATGGCATCTGCCAGTTGTGATGGTAGCAAACTATAGTGGATCAAGGCATTTTGGGAGGCTGGCATTGACGTGAGCCATTACTAATCTCTCAAAGCATGTCAGAGCCACCAGGCTGTAGTCATTAAGGAACATTGGCTGATTTTTCTTTGGCACCAGGATGATAGTGGTCTTTTTGAAGCATGTGGGAGACTCGCATCAGAGTGAGGAGAGGCTAAAGATGTTTGTAAGTAATCCCACCTGCTGATCCATGCAGGATCTGAATGTATGCCCAGGGACTCCATCCAGCCTGTCGTGTTCTGAACTAAAATCTAAAGTCTGTTTATCCCCCACTTTAGAACTGAAGCTTCCAAATACTGATAATACGTTGTGAGCTTTCATTGCAATGCAGTTGGTTCCCCCATCCAAGTCCTTGAGGTAGATTGTAAATGGTTGAGACTCCAGCATCAATCCTATTCCATTCCACCAATTTGCCAAAGCCCCCAGAACAAGATTTATTTAATCCCCACTCTCTGTTTCCTATTAACGAACAGGATTATGTGCTCTTATATGAAGCAATGTACTGCAAATGCTGGAGACTGCTGGGATGGTTCAGTGGGTCTGGCGGCGCGTATGGGTTGAGAGGTAGAGTTGGCATTTCGGGTCCACTGATCCTTCTTTACAACACTGGACGGAGGGTCACTGAACTTGAGATGTTGGCTCTGTTTCTCTCTCCACAGTTTCTGCCCAGCCTGCTAAGATTCTCCAGCAGTTTCTGTTTTTGTTTCAATGTTTGTATGCTGACAGCAATCTCCGATGTGGAAGCTCACCTACTGGTGTTTGGAAATCCAAGTACGCCACTTCTGTCACTTCCCCCCTTGTCTACTTTGATTGGTATTTCATCAAAAACTCTAATAGATTACTGAAACTCATTGGGTCAAGAATTCATATTTTTCTTGCATCTGATATATGACCATCAACACTTTTGATGTGTTATCAGCATCAAACCCTTTTCTAGCCTGTAATTAATATTGGCTAGTGTTGCGAAACATTGCTATTTGAGAAGCCTGTGTGATAGTCTTACAGCGATACGTGTGACAGCAATATCTCAAAGTGTTGAAGAGCACATAAAAGGTCAGCTTGTTTCTGTTTGGCAAGAGAGAACTGGTGGTGTCAATATCACATGTAAGATAGAGCAATGCTAGGGTTCAACATTGCCTGTGTCGTTGCATCATATAAACAAATGGGAATAACATCTCGGCAAAACTGTGATTCACATTGCAAAATGGCCTGAACTGGTCTCTGTCTGGCCTGAATTTATTAGTATTTGTTTTCAATGCAAGTTAAAGAAACCATCTTACTTTTCCTGTGTACCATTTGGCACTTAACCCTGCCATTCATTTCCAATCATTCGGGGGGTTTGCTCATGAAATGGTTAGTTTGGAGACTCATTCATGGAGATTGATGCCATGATTGATCAGCACCAAGATGTTTAAAAAGTGAATTGGGGGCACATTGCTGTTTCCTCGTTTGCAATCCCTTCTACTGGCTGAAAATAATTGCGTGGAATTTATGTCTTGACTTTGAGAAGGATTTGTGTGTTGGGTAGCTGAAGGGGGTCAGTAAAGGCTTATGGTGGTAAATATGTCACAGAGCAAGGGCGCTGACCTGGCATTGCTCCGATGCCATGACTCCAGATCCAAGTGAGACTGTCCATCAAACTTCGATAGAAAATATTGGCCAGGATTTTTCTTGTGGTCTTTGGAGCCCTTCTCTCAGATGCGTGAGTGAAAGGTAAAAGTACACACTCTGAAGTATTTAATTTACAGAGACATACTCTGTAAGTTAACTTAACTAAAGTGTTTCAGTCTGCTGTGCCAAACTGCTCCAAAAGACAGGATTTCCTGCAGCAAGTGGTAATCTGTGTTGACCATGGCTCTGTTAATTCCCCTTGTACCTGTGAGGCTCCAGGTTCACGTTTCACTCCTGTGATTGAGCTGGTCTGCAGTGCACTGGTGAGGGAGAGCTGCCCAGTTTCAGATACTGTCATCTGGAAAAATCATTGAATCAAGGCCTCATCTGCTGGGTTGGTACAAAATACCTCTGCTGTTATTTTGAAGAAGAGCCAGGAACTTACCCTGGGTGCCCTGGCCAATATTTGTCCCTCAGTCAATATCACAAAAACGGATTGGGTGGCACAGTGGTTAGCACTGCTGCCTCTCAGCACCAGGGACCCAGGTTCAATCCCAGCCTCGGCCATCTGTGTGGGTTTGCTCCAGTTTCCCCCCACAATTCAAAGATGTGTACGTGGATTGACCGTGCTAAATTGCTCATAGTGTTCAGGGATGTGTAGGTTAGGTGCACTAGTCTTGGGAAATTAGATTACTTACAGTGTGGAAATAGGCCCTTCGGCCCAACAAGTCCACACCGACCCGCCGAAGCGCAACCCACCCATACCCCTACATGTACCCCTTTTTACCTAACACTACGGGCAATTTAGCATGGCCAATTCACCTGACCTGCACATCTTTGGACTGTGGGAGGAAACCGGAGCACCCGGAGGAAACCCACGCAGACACGGGGAGAATGTGCAAACTCCACACAGTCAGTCGCCTGATTCGGGAATTGAACCCGGGTCTCTGGCGCTGTGAGGCAGTAGTGCTAACCACTGTGCCACCGTGCCACCCACAAATGTAGGGGAATGGGTCTGGGTGGGTTATTCTTCAGAGGGTTGGTGTGGACTTGTTGGGCCGAGGGGCCTATTTCCACACTGTAGGATTCAGTGTCTACAACATTCCAATGTATATTTGCAGTAAATGAGATAAATTGTATCCCAGCACAACATGGCATCCAGTTAATTTTCTGTTTTTTTTTTGGTGATATAGTGATCAATATCCCTTATTTTTTACAATATTTGTACAAATGGCATACATTGTGTATATATTACATGATAACATGGGTGGAATTTAATCAGGTGACAAGAGATGTGAAAGATGTGTCATCTCTTTGTGGGAGGGTCGTAGCATTAAGGGCGAATCCACCTCATCAGGGGTTATCTTTCTCTGACATCAAGATCCCTGGGGAGTGGAGAGGTGGAGTGGAATTCCTTCCTGCTGGGAACTGCCAGCACCTCATAATTGTCATGCGGTGCACTGCCAGCTAGGCAATGGCTGCTTTGTAATACAGTCACCCAAGAGTCCAAGCCACAGGTGACTGATGGTATAAGGAGATTGATGAGTGGGATTACATGCGTGAGGAAACCCAGGATTGGCAGCAAGGCCAAGTGTTGACTTTCCAGCATTCCTGCCCCTAGTCTTTCCTAATGGCAGATTTCTTGATCAGCCTCCGAGTGCTTTGACTGAAGGATCACCCTATTCCCACTCCCTGGGGAGCTCATAAGGAACTCTGATGGGGTTTACTTTTTGAACTTGCTGCATCAAGCGATTGAATACCAGCAGCAGAGAGATGAGCTCTTTAATTGGGCATTAACATCCCATTCAAGAGCCTCAATTTGAAGTAGGATAGCAGATCTGTCAATGAGAATTCAGGGAGAGATGGGAGATGGTGGTGAGCACAACACTGCCACCATTGCACTTGAATAAATGACCCCCTCACCCGGAAATACAAAAAGGCCTTTAAATTCTGCCCTGTATGTATGCTGTTGATGCTTCTACAATAGTGTATGCTGTATCATGATGAAAAATGAGAATTGAAGATTGATTTAATTTTAATGTTAATTTAATTAATTGCATTTATCACACATCAGATTTGTGAAACTTCCTCTTTTTTGATATTGCTTAGCATAATGATTGCTGTTATACCATCTGAAGATACACGTCAGCAACTGTTGAACACATTGCTCCCAGAAAAGATAATCAACCATTTGAAAAATGAATACTTTTCTGTTTTACGGGTAAATGTTTAATACTTTTTTACATATTTTGAAATAAGTTCAAAAATATTGTACATACAGTAACACCACGATGAATGTTGATCCATTTATCACAAGTATGTTTTGCTACAATATTTTGCAGGTAACTTTTGTACACACTAAATACTTTATAGACAATGTTTTTGCATTATTTAATTGTTCTATTTTTAAATTTTAGTCAGATGCTAGAATGTGTATGATTAAAAGCCTGCATATTGAAGAAGAGAACTGGAGAAGTGGAAAAGAGCCTTTGGTACTAAATGATTGTTACCACAGCGAATTACCGATTGATATAATTCAGGTACCTACATCAGAACTCATTTTCAAAACAAGATATAACTAATTCCTTCGACATTTATTGTTGCAACGTGCCCTAAGCAGTACATAGAACATAGAACATTACAGCACAGTACAGGCCCTTTGGCCCTCCATGTTACACTGACCTGTAAAACCAATCTAAAGCCCATCTAATCTACACTAGTCCATTATCAGCCATATGTTTATCCAATGACCATTTAAATGCACTTAATGTTGGTGAGTCCAATATTGTAGCAGGCAGGGCATTCTGTGCCCTTACTACAATCTGACTCTGTCCTATATCTATCACCCCTCAATTTAAAGCTATGTACCCTTGTGCTAACCATCACCATCCGGGGGAAAAAGGCTTTCACTGTTCACCCTATCTAATCCTCTGATCATCTTGTATGCCTCTATTGAGTCAGCTGTCAATCTTAATCTCTCTAACGAAAACAGCTTCAAGTCCCTTAGCCTTTCTGCATAAGACCTTCCCTCCATACCAGACAACATACTGGTAATTCTCCTCTGCACGCTTTCCGATGTTTCCACATCCCTCCTATAATGCGACGACCAGAACTGTGCACAATACCCCAAGTGAGGCAGCAACGGAGTCTTGTACAGCTGCAGCATACCTCATGGCTCTGAAACTCAATCCCACTACCAGTAAAACATTACTCACTCTATGTATTCTTAAAAACCCAATGTGCCTGGGTGGCAACTTTCAGAGATCTATGTACCTGGACACCGAGATCTCTGCTCATCCACACTAATCTTACCATTAGCCCAGTACCCAGTATTCCTATTGCTCCTTCCAAAGTGAATCACCTCACACTTTTCCACATTAAACTCCACTTGCCACCTCTCAACCCAGCTCTCCAGCTTCTCTATGTCCCTCTGTAACCTGCATTGTCCATGACTCCACCGACTTTAGATTAGATTCCTTACAGTGTGGAAACAGGCCCTTCAACCCAACCAGTCCACACCGACCTCCGAAGAGTAACCCACCCAGCCCATTTCCCTCTGACTAATACGCCTCTGGCTAAATTGTAACTCTCAAGTGCCCTAACTGAGCCTTCACGTCTCATCTTTACATAAGCCTCCTTCTTCCTCTTGACAAGAGATTCAACTTCTTTAGTAAATCACGGCTCCCTCGCTTGACCACTTCCTCCCTGTCTGACAGGTACAACCTTACCAAGGACTTGCAGCAGCTGTTCCTTGAATAAGTTCCATATTTCAAATGTGCCCATCCCCTGCAATTTCCTTCCCCATCCTATGCATCCTAAATCTTGCCTATTTGCAACATAATTGCCTTTCCCCCAGTTATAACTCATGCCCTGTGGTATAGACTATCTCTTTCCATTGCTAAAGTAAATGTAACCGAGTTGTGGTCACTATCACCAAAGTGCTCACCTACTGCCAAATCTAACACTGGCCTGGTTCATTACCCAGTACCAAGTCCAGTGTGGCCTCGCCTCTTGTTAGTGATCTACATACTGTGTCAAGAAACCCTCCTGCATACATTGGACAAAAATTGACCCATGTAAAGTACTCGACCTATAACATTTCCAGTCAATAGTTGGAAAGTTAAAATACAGCCTGGAAAGGGCAGCAGAAGACATTTAGATGATTTATAAAATACAATGGAGTTTCCAAATGAGCCATTATCTATCAGATTGGGTTACATCAAATCCAAACAATTGTGTGCATGAATTTCTTTGCATTTGACCGTCTGTAATATTTTACACTGGCTTGTAAACCCATCACACATATACATGATCATAAATTCTCTTCCTATTAAAAACGATCTGTAAATAATTAAAATAGACATCTTAGAATTGCTTACTTTGCTATTATTGTGGAATTGGATAGAAATTTCCAGCCTTCTGGAGAACAGGGGGTGTCTTCGCACTGAGGCACTCTATACCCAAATGAACAACTCAGTATCAGGAACATGCAGGATGGGCCCGAGAAACTGTGCCCTGCTGCTTGATGTGTGTTAATTTCTAGCAGCAGTCAGTTTTTGAAGCCTGTTACCAATTGACTACATGCATCCCAAATTGGTTAGGCCATCAGCTGCCCCAGCTTTGTAGTAATGGGATTTTAAAGACACATCCCAGTAACTTGATAGTTACCTCCCAATTGTCCAAATGTTCCAATACGTCACCTTTCCTTTCACACGGACACAATGTCTCCCCTCTTCTTCTGAGTTCCCTCCCTATCTCTCTCATGTTGCTTACAGACAGCAAACCCGGAGAAACCCTGCAAATTAGAATGCTGGATAAAAGCAAATTACTGCGGATGCTGGAATCTGAAACCAAAAGAGGAAATGCTGGAAAATCTCAGCAGGTCTGGCAGCATCTGTAAGGAGAGAAAAGAGCTGACATTTTGAGTCTAACTGACCCATTGTCAAAGCTAAAAAAAAAGGGAGAAATAGGGAGGTATTTATACTAAACTGAGAGAAGGTGAGTCATGGCTCCAGAAGCAAAGGTAGCAATAAAGAGGTGATAATGACAGTGCGTAGAGAGATTATAGGGAGATTGGGAGCTGGGAATGACCAAGGCTATGTGACAAAATATGGGGGGAATGGGGGGATGGGTGAAGCAGAGGCAAAATGGAAAACAGGGGAGAAGGGTAGCAAAAGGGAAAGAGGAGAGGACAAAGGTGATGAGAGAGTGGGGAGCGACAGAAAGACAATCAAAAAACAAGAGGAATTAAAGAAATTAAAATGCTACCCACTCGCCAAACATTAAGTGGCTGATGCACCCACAAAATTCCTTCCCCTGAGCATCCAGTGCCAGGAGGCAGTCAGCCTCTAGTTACAGGTGAAGATTGCCACTAGGTTTGCAGTCAAAGAGATAGTCCTTCTGTGGTGGGAGAACTGACACCAGGCCAAAAATAAAAGGCAGTTCAGGGAGGAAGAGGTTGACGACTGGGGGAGTTGGGCAGGGAGAGTAGTGGATGGCAATGTTGCCCCACCAATATGAACAGGAAGCCCTACGATTGATGTGATTTCCTTCCCACCCTCCAACCCCTCCCACCATATCTATCCCCTCCCATCTTTTCAAAGAATCACTTGCAAAAGTTTCTTTTGCACTCTGGCCCACCTGCCACTGCCCAAAGTTTTAATTTATTTTTGAAATATAAAATATTTTTTAATGGACAAAAGTAAGTGTGTCAAGGGGACCAAAAGTATGATGGAGGTCTAATGTTCAAGTTTTCTCCTTTCTGCAGAGATTTTCTGGACTGGTAAATGTCCGCTCAGCCTAATTGTTTCTCTTGCTGTTCTTCCAGGACACTTCAAATATGCTCAGTTTCTTGGGTATGTTGTAAATGGCTATCAACATGACATCATGTGCAATCTTGTTTTTTATAGCAACTTCCAGGTTCTTCCTCAATATCTGCTGTTGGGCTACTTGAGTTGTCTTTGGAGCAATTATTCCCCTTGTCTTCCAGGGCCCTGTTCACTGTTTTATGGCAGTAGTGATAATTGATGACTCTTAGTTCTAATTACTTTGGGCAATTAAGGGCCTCAGAAGGCTTAAGGCTAAATGGCCTAGCATTACCCACTCACCATGTTATGGGAACATCTGGATGAAGAGAGGGTCGGCTCACTATTTGACATATTTTACATGAAAACATGACTAATGGGGATTCGTACAATTCAACACCATTTTTCCTTCATTTAACAACAGCAGTTTTCAAAACAAAATTGTAGAATTACAGGGTGATAAGCATTTCCAAGCTATTGCTTTGGTATAAATTTCACCTTGATCCCATTTATATTTATCCACACCTAAATTTTATTACCTTTCTAGTTTAAAGTTGTCTGTTTAAGTTTCATCAAACTGTGGTAATTTTACAACATTGATTTATTCATTCTAAAGGTCTAAAGCCTTTGCTACCTTTCTCCTATCAGTATGCTAAGATTTTCCTTTTAATTGTCAGATAATTGATGGAGCAGTTAAAGACGCCAGAACACTCACTTGTGAACTGGGTGATCAAGCACTAAATATTATGCTGGAGGAAACAAATTACTTCTTGAAAAGGTACAGTAAACCCTGTGAAATTAGATAATATTATAGATTAAACTATGACTCCGAATGAATCCTGAAATCCTAGATGGCTTTATTGAATGAAGAGTTATTCTTCATGTCAATATTTCTAGGCCAGAATTTATTCATATACTTTATGTAGGGTGTGAAACAGCAAATATTTATCATGCATTAGGGTGTATTGATTTCAGTTTGGTGTGTGTGATCACCCCTCAGAATTCTAGCTCATGGCAATTAACTGCATGTGCAGTCTTTTAATATGGGATGGTTGTTGCACTATAGCTGCCATATGGTACCATATTAAGGGCTTATGCGCGAAACGTCGATTCTGCTGCTCCTCGGATGCTGCCTGACCTTCTGTGCATATCCAACACCACACTCTTCAACTCTAACCTCCAGCATCTGCAGTCCTCACTTTCTCCTATATGGTTCTACAAGTCTGACCAGGAAAATCTACTACTCTTACTAACTGCCAGAGATATTTAGAAGACTTCACAGATTGATAATCAAGTAGATAGTATGTCAAGCTCTAAATTTGTAAGTTCTGGGAGCCACACTTTAGAAATACTGTAATATGAATGCATTGGAGACAAAGCAGATAAGGCATATGAGAATGGTTTCAGGGATGAAAAGCTTCAGTTATGAAATAGAAACTGTTGGGACTTTTTTCCTTGGAGAAAGGAAGGCTAAGATTAATGTTTTCAAGATCATGTCTGTGCAAGGTATATAGGGAGAAACCGTTCTCACTTGTACAAAGATCCAGATTTAACGTGTTTTTACGAAAGGAGCAAGTATACTGTGAGAAAAAGCTTTCACAAAGTGAGTGTTTAGGTTCAAAAATGCACTACCTGATAATGTTGTGAGGATCGCTTAATTGAAGCTTTCAAGAGGACATTGGATTTTTTAAAAATTCACTCATGATGCAGGCGTCATGGCTAGGCCAGCATTTATTGTCCACTTCTAAATGTCCAGATGACAGTTAAGAGTCAATCACATTATTCTAAGTCTGGAGTCACATCTCAGCCTGACTGGGTAAGGATGGCTGTTAACTCCCCTGAAGGGTATTAGTGAACTAGATGGGTTTTTCTGGCAATTGACAATAATTTCATGGTCATCATTGGACTCTTTATAATCAATACCCACTACTTTGTTGAAGTCTCCAGCTAAGGGCTTAATTTCTATTGTCTGTCATGGTCTCCTTTGATAAATATTTTTAAGTGTCTGACATCAATCACTTCTCTCTACTCAGGGCTATTTTATATCCCTTCCCTCTTCCTGCGCCCTCTACTAAAATTTTAAATGTTTTAATGGACAAATTGGTAAATTACCTATATAATTTTTTCTCCTAAATTTCGGCCACTGATGTCACTAGTACTTCTTTGATATTTTTAATGGAGAGATAATGTTCCATTAAGGGAAAACAACAGTGCCCAGATTGTGTAGGGTTGTGTTTCCTGAAACCCTAGTAGGTTCATATTGTGCTTGTGGAAAGTTCTGCACATGCAGTTTGTGAAACACTGTGCCAGTAAAAGACATGTCAGCTCTCACAATAAATGTGAACAAAGAGGATAGAATGATGTCACTAGCAATACTGGCAATGGTACTGCACGATCACATTTTGCACGTGTGCACTGACAGCATTTTCAGGGTCGAAGCAGACTTTCTTACTGTGTAAATCGCATTTTAATGGATTTTCCAAATACAATGGCTTCGTTGTTTTCCATATGAAGTTTTATCAGTGCTTTCTTCACAAATAATCTACTTAATGACAACACTACATCTGTGCTAAAAAAAAGATTGATTCCAACTACTTCACAAGGAACGAATGCTGTTTTGCGAGATGTTAATGTGTTATCAAGCCCAAATCAGAAACTAATGGAACTTTCAAATTCCTTACATTTGTCCTGTCCAGTGTTGCCTCTAATTTTACAAATGAGATTTCTGCGATGCATACAATCTACTGAATTCCATTATTTACTCTTCCATGGTGCTGTCCTCCATTTTTCTAAAATTATCAAAATCTGACCACACCCCATAAACAGTCAATAAATTAACCCTTTAACAATTTTTTTCATGCAAGTTAACAGTATTATTTAATTTCTGTTTTGATTGCTTCAAACCTGTCCAAATTGTCACCTGTATTCAAATTGTTAGGCTGTAATTCAGCTAGATGCATTTGTATGTGCAAGAACTTTTGCAAACAAATCACGGCTCCTTTCCCATTTTCACTGTACACTCTCTCAGAGTCCTGTAGAAACTCAATTTTGAGAAAGGTGATGGTTCTAAACTTTTACTTTCATTCTTTTACCTCTTACCATCTCCTTTAGAGTATACTTTTCCCACATCTCTGCTGTCATTTCTCTCCTTCAAACTCTCTGTGTGACTCTCAGCCCTTTCATTATCTCCTCTTGATATTACTGCACTTCTCATGATCTCACTCCCCATACCCAGCTTCATCCTTACACCACTGCTTATTATGTTTACTTGCTTGCTTTCTCTCCTGATTATCTCAGTATGTTCCCCACCCTTAATATGCAGCTTCCATTCTTTGCTGCCCCCTTACCCCATCACTGTGACTCTCTGCTCCCTCCTAAGGATATTTACACTGACTCCAACAACCATTAAGTTCCATTCCTTGCTATTCTTTTCCATCAGCTTACTTTCTGTAAACCTTTGCAGTTGAGTCTCTTTTGAAGTACAGTAGCCTTTTCATTTCAGACCTCCTTACAGTTGCATTCTGCTTTCCCGCCCTTGTCATTTTGCTGGTATCAGCCAATGTGGCTGCATTATTTGGGCAAGCTAATGAGCCCAGTTACCCTCCACCTATTACACTGTAAACAATTAGCTATAACAAACAAGACCGCATATGACAGATTTCTCATAAGCTGCTCAACCTGGTGAGGCCTCACCCCTTACATGTTAAGTATTTAGAATTCCCAGCAGGACTACATATGACCAACATTCCCTCTCAGGTGCATGGCCATGCAGTTGTGTAGACCTCAGAGGTCTGTGCAAGAGCAGGAAATATCCAATGGAATGTAGTGAAAGGTTGAGACTCCTTAGGAGCTGGTTGATCCAGTAAGTGGCTGGGAGGAGTCAGCGTCACCTAGAGGAGCAGGTGAGGAAAATAACAGGTGAGTACCTGCAAAGTTGAGATCCCTGTGGATAGGACATTTAGCAAAGTGGTCACATTGTAGATTAGGACCAGACAGTGTAGAAAGACCAGGCACGCAGCACAGTACATCTCACTCACTAATCAGTTTTCCATTTTAAATACTGGTGAGGGTGATGGTTTATCAGAGGGATGTTGTGAAAGCCAGGCTTGTGGCACTGCAAGTAGTTCAGCTCAGGAGAATGAAATGTGGATGGGTAAAGGGCTCTTGTGATACAATGGTAGTGTGTCTACCTCTAGATCTAGTGGCCTGGGTTCATGTCCCACCTCCTCCAGAGGTGAGGAGTAACAACTGTGAGCGGTAATTAGAAAACATCAATTTTGAGGGCTCTTGCAGCACAGTGGTAGCTTCCCTACCTCTGGACCAGGAGATCTGGGCTCAAATCCCACCTCCTTCAGAAGTGTTTAATAATATCTCTGAATTGGTTGATGATAAAAAATACAAATCACTTTCATCTGGTCGAAAGGGATACCTGAACCATAATAGGGAACAATACCCCACCACCAACATCATGGGGTTTATTTTTGATTAGAAATTGGATTGTGCCCAATAAAAAAAAACGGCTACAAAAGCAGGTCAGATGCTAGGAATCTTGTGTAGCTCACCTCCTGGCTCCCTGATACCTCTCCACTGTCTCAGTATCCCAGTCCTGCTTTCTCTCCCTATACTCCTTGATCCTTTTAGCCCCAAGGACCCCATCCAGCTCCTTCTTGGATATATCTAATAAACTGGCCCTCAACAGCTTCATGTTGGGGAGACTTCCACAGGTTCACAACTCCCTCAGGGAAAAAAATTCTTCCTCATCATAGTCCTGAATGGCTTGATTTATAGTTGTAAAACATTAGGTACTTTGTTTAGCATTGACTGTAAATTATTTTCTTCCCTTTGCACCAAAACTTTCTTTTCAGTATTCTGACCAAAGCAATGGAGTTGCACAGACCTTTAAGAGGTCTCTGCTTCTGTGGCTCAAACTTCATTTTCAAGGGGCATTTGTCCATAACTGAGATATAGAGGGGCTATATTATGCTGATTGACTCCTGAAATCCAACATTCTAGCTTAAGTTCTCACTTTTTAGAGACTATATCCTACTTGAGGACAGCAGAGAGCAAGAGCACAGTTGTTTATGATTCATATGTGAATGCCTAGAGTGATCCCATGTTCCCAGGGTCTGGAGGACTACCTTTTGGGAATCCCCTGCAGCCATCCTTGGATTGACCTGGTGGGGATGTTTAGGTTCCTGGCAGAGGGGAAGTGTTGCAGCAGGCACTACTGGATATCATGAGATGGTGACAATCCTTGAGTGACTGCCTGTGGTTCTTCATTCCTATTGGTGCAATTTGTTTGTGTTGTGAGCTACCAACCTTACCCAAGGGTTTTATTGAGACTTTGCTGGATGATGTGCAGCGGGGAATAGTGGATTTGAGGCTTTCTCACGAGATGGCCACAGATATCCAATCCCCTGATCCCTTCCCCTTGCTGTCCTGCTGGCTCAGCAGCCTTCTGCTTAAAGGCTTGAGGAGCCTTATATCTGGAAACCACCTCCACAGCCGTATCTGCCCAGGTTGCCCTCAATAGCCGGGCTGGCCTGCTGTATAGTCATCGATAGGGAAGAGCAATTTGTTTCTCTCCTGGACAGGCTTTGGGAGAATACCAAGTGCTACGTTTTGCCTAGTGTCAGCCACTGCCAGAGGTGGGTGGGAGAGATGAGCAGAAAACGAGTGATGCTTCTGGAGTGAAATGCTGTGTGTGTACCCCTTAAATATAGCACTGGGAATTTTGAGATCAGTGGTCCCAATAGGAGCCAGAATGTAAATAAAAAAACTGAAAAAAAACTGCAGATGCTGTAAATCGGAAATAAAAACAGAGGTACTCGAAAAGCTCAGCAGGTCTGGCAGCATCTGTGAAGAGAAATCAGAATTAATGTTTTGGGTCCAGTGACCCTTCCTCAGAGCCCAGTGTCTGGCTGCAGTTCCAGGGTGTGACGATGACGATTGCTCTGTACACTAGGATTGTAGTTAACTCACTGAGACCTTGTCAAAGGTTCGCTGCCAAGTCTATACCCATACTGTTCTCACACTTCTCATCCAGATGTATGACAATGGATGACCTTTCGAGAAAAACAGCTGCCAAGTTATAGGAAGTACTCAAAATAATCCACAGCTAACTTATAAATGTTGAATATTTTACTGACCAAGCATGGGTTAATATATGAGGTTTTTTAAGGCAAAGTTCAACAACAGACTGGTTTTCTTCTATGCAAAATCGAAGAGATGGAAAATGACTTGCAAATCTGTTGCAGAATGGGCAATGACACTGCAATTGTCTGTGAACTGTAGTTTGTCTGCAGTTGTCAGGTTAGTTTTGCCTCGGAGGCATCCCCTGAAGTCATCAGTTAGTGGTCAAAGGCCAGATGGGTGCGCAGCTCATGAAGATGGAAGGCCAGAGGTATGACTACCAGCTCAGAGAGAAACGGCTGGCTTCAAATCAGTTCAAATAGAAAAGCCGCCTCTGTTTCAAAGCACAGCCTCGGCAACATTTTAAACTTTAATGTTAAGAAGATAGACTCAGCCAATAGGTCACTGTTTAATCCCACGACAAGAGAAATAAACATTTTTTTTTGTGTTCTAATTTGTAGGACAGAAATTACTGTATTTTTTCAAAAAAAAAGGTTTTTCTTAGCTTCCTCTGATAGAATTCAAATATTTTAAGAAAAATGTGATGGCTGAGCTAATGCAAAGTTTTAGCTACAAAGCTATAATTTTCTGTAAACTGTGGTAAAGTCACAGCACATACTCAACTTCAGAACTTTTTATGTACAATATTATATCCGAATTGCTGCTGTAAGTCTGAAGATTGCAATCAACAGGAAGTGTTTAGGTTCTTCTTAAATGAATGGTTACATTCCATGAAAGAAAACCGCACAAAATTATGATCTAAGGATGGAAATTTCCTCTCGCAAATGAAAGGGTCTCACTTAAGGTCTTAAGTGATGCTTTTCATTACTTCTTGTAGAATATAGTAAATGTTATGATCTTTATAAATGCTCAAATGAACTCCTCAATTGAACTAGTATTAAATTAGCTGCAATTTAACTGCCCTGCGTCAGTGTTATAGAAAAAGTGTAGCTGTGAGTCAGTACGCAAACATAACATGGTGCTAATGTTGTTCATTTGTTAATCTAGGCTAAGACCTACGCATCATCTGTAGTCCACACCTTCATGAGGACCAACTGGGTTGATATCAACTTGGAAAAAATGAGGACTGCAGATGTTGGAAATAGAGTCAAGAGTGTGGTGCTGGAAAAGCACAGCAGGTCAGGTAGTATCCGTGGAGCAGGAGAATCGATGTATCAGGCATAAGCCTGATGAAGGGCTTATACCCGAAATGTCGATTCTCCTGCTCCTCAGATACTGCCTGACCTGCTGTGCTTTTCCAGCGCCACACTCTCGGCCTCACTAGATTGATAGTAATGCTGACAAAGCTCCTCTTGACTCTTTCTTCATCTATATCCCTTCGATGTTTCTGAGTGTGCAGAATCTGCTTGAGCATCCTCTATAATGGTGTTTAACTGTGAAAAGCCCCATGCTGTACACCTTTTCAGTATGGGGCATTGAGCTATGAGGAAGATTGAACACATGGGCTGCACACTGAATGTGTCACACTCTTGAATGTCAGTTCATTCCTTGAAAAGCTCACACATAGGAAAACCTTTAGGTTCAATTCTCTGCAGTATGGAAACAAACCCTTTGGCCCAACAAGTCCACATGTATCGTCTGAAGAGTAACCCACCCAGACTTAATCCCCTACCTTATATTTACCCCTGACTGATGCAGCTAACACTATGGACAATTTAGCATGGCCAATTCACCTAACCTGCACATCTTTGGATTGTGGGAGGAAACCGAAGCACCTGGAGGAAACCCACACAGACACGGGGAGAACGTGCAAACTCCACCCGGACAGTCACATGAGATGGGAATCGAACCCTGGTCTTGGCGCTGTGAGACAGCAGTGCTAACCACTGAGCTGCACTTACCCCACTGAGATGTGTGGAATCACCAGTGATTTCCCCCCCTTTCATCCATAACACAACATGGGTGAAAGTGTCAAAAAAATGTGTGTTGGCCAGTTTCTGAGACTTTTTACATCATCTTTGGCCTCAGTGTTGTTTGCATTCAAAGTTAAAGTTCAGGGATCTCTGAAGGATGAAGCTAACTGTATTCACCAACGCGATTACTTGTGAAACAATGCTTGGTGTTTGCAATGTCTTAAATCCCTTCTGATGTATGAAGATGTTCCTCACCTATCATGTGGATCTCACTTTACCTGGTTCCATAGCAACAATGCTACCACATCAGATGCTATAACAGTGCAAGTGCATATATATTTACAATGATGTACACCTATGTGCCCTCAGTACATTTTCCTCTTCCTCTCCTTGCCACTACGTATGGATCCAAGCTTACTACTGCA
>NC_057719.1:39207599-39209486 GCF_004010195.1 Chiloscyllium plagiosum
GCCACGAAAAAGTGAAGACTGGGAAGGTCCGCTCTGATACAGCCTGTGTAGCTTGCTTTGGAATGTAAGGAGGTAATGTTTTGTCTGATCAAGATTAAATACAGAGATTTCAACCCAGATCAGGGGACTTTGGCTGTGGAGTCTATTTGAAGGAGTTATTAATTTATTCTCACTACAACACTTTTTCGTTGTCTAATTTAACTTATCTACATATCAAAGGATGCAACAATTGGGATAAAACCATTTTCTTCCTGTGTTTTCAACAAAATGCATTTTAGGAAAACTGCAATGGCTTAGTTTGAGCTGCAAGATTTAAATTCCTGTAAAATATGAACTAGTCTCAACACTGACACAGCCTCAGGAGAGAACTTTGTAAAAAAAGCCAATTTTTATTGTGTTGCATGAAAACTGCGATGAGGATGTCTGAAGAATGCAATTCACAAAGAAGGGGGTAAATAAAGGTGCAAAGAGGAGGATGATCAAATAGGATAATGTATTTGAAGCTTAGGAGAAACAGAGTGGCACATTCAGAGCAATATTGACTACAGTACGTTGCAACTTTGGAAAAGGTCTAACCTATTCAATCTTCAAGGCTGTTTCACTATCTAACCAGAGCATAAAGGTGTATTAGTAGTGTCCCTACCTCAAGTCCCACCACAGGATGCGATGAATACAAAGATGGGTTGTAACAAGTTTAGACAAGTTCATTAAAGTATAACAAGAAGATGACTTATTTATCATAGAGTCATAGAGGTGTACAGCATGGAAACAGACCCTTCGGTCCAACCTGTCCATGCCGACCAGATATCCCAACTCAATCTAGTCCCACCTGCCAGCACCCGGCCCATATCCCTCCAAACCCTTCCTATTCATATACCCATCCAAATGCCTCTTAAATGGTGCAATTGTACCAGCCTCCATCACTTCCTCTGGCAGCTCATTCCATTCACGTACCACCCTCTGTGTGAAAAATTTGCCCCATAGGTCTCTTTTATATCTTTCCCCTCTCACCCTAAACTTATGCCCTCTAGTTCTGGACTCACTGACTTCAGGGAAAAGACTTTGTCTATTTATCCTATCCATGCCCCTCATAATTTTATAAACCTTTATAAGGTCACCCCTCAACCTCGGACGCTCCAGGGAAAACAACCCCAGCCTGTTCAGCCTCTCTTTATAGCTCAAATCCTTCAACCCTGGCAATGTCCTTACAAATCTTTTCTGAACCCTTTCAAGTTTCACAACATCTTGCTTTCTTTGCCTAACACATATTTTTGAATCTCAGTCAGCCTAAATAAGAGACAACACAGATTATCATTGGCCTTTATGTAAAAAGAGTTGATTCTACGTTCACTTTTCATTATCCTCACACTAATTCTAAGATATCCCCTTGATCTTAATTTCCCATCAAAGGAAATAAATTATTTTGTTCTACCCCATTAAATCCTTGTCAGATTTTGAACATTTCAGAAATACGTAAAGCAAAGAAACCTAATAATCTAATTAATTAAACTGAATTAATACATACAATATTTTGTTTACTAGGAGAAAGTGAGGACTGCAGATGCTGGAGATCAGAGCTTAAAAATGTGTTGCTGGAAAAGCGCAGCAGGTCAGGCAGCATCAAAGGAACAGGAGAATCGACGTTTTGGGCATTCTTCAGGAATGAGAAGGGTGTGCCAAGCAGGCTAAGATCAAAGGCAGGGAGGAGGGACTTGGGGGAGGGCGTTGGGAATATGATAGGTGGAAGGAGGTTAAGGTGAGGGTGATAGGCCGGAGAGGGGGTGGGGGTGGAGAGGTTGGGAAGAAGATTGCAGGTCTTCCACCTATCGCATTCCCAACACCCCTCCCCCAAGTCTCTCCTCCCTACCTTTTATCTTAGCCTGCTTG